>NC_044923.1:7668813-7686001 GCF_003576645.1 Ipomoea triloba | reverse complement strand
AAAAAATATTAAAAAAAAAAAAAAAAAAAAAAAAAAAAAAAAAAAAAAAGAGTGAAATAGGCATTAGAAATATCAAGGCAACAGTTTTCACAGTGCAGCAGAATTTTGGACCGATTGGAAGTGGAAGTTTGCTTTTTAACGTTGGCAAGGCTCTTAGCAGATTAGCTACATGATGTGGGTGGATGATTGCAGCAGCACTATACAAATGACAAAATAATGCTTCCATATAATGGGAAACAAAAACATTTGGTTTTGAATCAACATATTAACAAGGTCAATTATAAAGGCATTTGATTTACCCCTAGTATTCCAAAAACAGCAAGAAACAGTAAGCTTGAAAAATATTCCAACCACCATGGCACCTCCTTTCTGCAATCCTGCATACAAATCGCACTTTTTTCACAATTAATTGGAAATGTGGTTTTAAAAAGGCTATCTTTAATCAATTCAACTAATTAACAGAAGGGTCATCTTTAAAAAAGAGAGACAGAACAAAAAAAAAAAACAAGAAAACAAAAAGGAAAAAAGAAAGAGCAATAACTCACCTTCAATGCAATATCCGCAATAGATGGTGATACAGGAGGAGAAACATTGTTTGTAGCGATTGGATCGATACCTTCCTCTGCAATAGGTACAACCATACCACTTTCTGCTGCATTTTCAACAGAAAAGAATAGCCTACCACTCCCACTGCAAAGTGCCCTATCACCAATATCTCCCGCTTCTGATACTGATTCACTGCCATCATCACTTTCTGGCTGTGGGGGAATAGAAAATGACAAGTTACGAGAACTCCTCCGCAGAGAATGGGAACTGCTGGAACGTGCATAAGATGCACTTCTTCTGAGCCCAGATTCAATATTCCCAGGGTCCATGGTCACCTTTCTCAATCTACTTGATCTTTAATTGTTGCAGGAGAAAATTTATTGCAGTTTCAATCTGCAAGACGGGATGAAATTATGACAATGATCCAATCAGGATGACGCAAGTGGTAGCTTTATAATAATCTCAAGTTCAACTACTCCACCTCAGGAAACAAACAGAGTGCATAAAATAAATGACCATTGCAACTATTATACAGGAGGTCAAACATGAAAAGAACACATTTTACATGTAAAAGAATATGCAGGGGTATGTGTAGGCCTGCGCATAAGTGCATCATGATTTGAGGAATTATTGCAAATAGTTTCCAGTTGGCACCACTTATAAATAGTTGAGGAATAATATTGGCTCCAAGTCATAGAAGTATGCAGAAATGTTAAACCCCAAACTTAGAACAACTCAATTTCTTATAAAACACACAAAACACGTAGAGAAGTCAAAGTTTTCCCTGAAAAAGCAGCAGTGGGTCCAAACCTTGCATTCAAGTTTTTGAATATTCAACCATGGCCCAACTGGTTTTATCATAGAAATTTCCAAGTCTGAACCAAACATAGAAACGAAAAACAAAGAAGAATACAATTGATAATAAACCACTGTACCTATCATTCAAGAACACAATTTAAAACCAGACAATTATTATTCTTCAAATAAAATTGAAAGAGAAGAAACAAAAATAGTAAAAATGATGCTTTTATTTAATGAAGGCCAAGAAAATATTAGGCAACTTGCAATATACTCTGTATTATGTATATATGCTCTATCTTCTCTTTTTTTTTTTTGGTTGCCTAAAGGTATCACTCCAGCGGATAGTCAGAAGTCTAATTCTCCGTCCCAACGGTCAACACACTAAGTGGTAGGGGACTGACCAAATGATTTATCTTTTTATTTTATATGTATGTTTAAATATCATTTTTACTATTTTTGTTTCTTCTCTTTCAATTTTTTTTTCTTTCAATTTTAGTTGAAGAATAATATATATAGTCAATCTAAGTTAGTATCCTTGAATTATCTTTGTATTTTTATACTTCTCAATCTCATTTTATGTGTCTGACTTGGTTAACAAAGCTTGATTGAGGTTATTTTTATTCAATTTTTATAATGTTAAGTTTAATATTAGTATATAAAATTTATATATTTAAAAACTACATTACAAATACTATTAAACGCCAAAGTTAAATTTAAAAAATACTAAAGAAAATAAAAAAAAATAACTCAATTAAACATTAAAAACATTAAATACTGTTTTGCAAAAATACATTAAATACTGAATTAATTTCCTCTCAGAGTGGCACTTTGAAGTTGAAAGTGGCCTTCTTAGTTCTGATCACACCAAACTAAAATGTTTGTAACGGAAAGAAAACTGTGTTCCCCACAAACAAAGCATTTGAGCAAATCAGAAAACTCATCTACCCCACTCCAAGCTTACTGGGCACTCAAACATACATAGATTTTCTTTAATTAAGCAAAAGAGCCACCAGTTAAAAGAGAGATTAGTGCCCAAGATCACATCAGAACGAACCATTTGCGCCTTTATTATTTTAATTAACTTGAAAACTAATAAATTAATGCACTTTACAAGAAAGGGACAAAGAAACGGAGAGAAAAGTAGATAGATACCACTCATACCAGTATATATAGAGAGAGAAAGATTTAAAGCCTTTAAGCGAAAGGGACAACCAAAACGAAGAAGCAGATATGTACCTGCATACAAGTACCATAAATATATGTGAAAGACTGTAGAAAACGAATCAAATCATCAATAGAAACTAAAAATTAGATGCATATCAGTTTAGGTAAATCAATAGATGGAGAGAGAATACCATGGGGAGGGGGAGAGTCAACCAATCAATCAATCAATCAGCAAAATAACTGTAAAGAGAGAGGTTTAAATGCAGAGTGGGCGTGTGATTGAAAATTTTGACGCGATGACATGAGAGGTTTAAATGCAGTGATGGTAATGGCGACGAAGCAAGAGGTTGATGCGCAGCCAGCAAAGCGAAGAGGCGAGAATCTTGTAACTGAAGCCGCAAAAGCCTCCGTTCTGGGACCCACTGAAAACATCACATCCATAACGAAATTGCAGTGAATAACTAGGAACATGAAGAGAACACGAATTGATTCCGGGTGCAGAAGCGGGCCGGGTGTATCTTCAGAATCTGGGAAGAAATTCGCCCGGGCATTACCATTCAGAACAACGCCAAGTGTGATCGCCTCCGTCAGAGGCCTCCGTTTGGGCTTGTTGACTCACTGAATATAAGTTAAATACTACTCCCTATATTATACAAAATGATGTACTGAATACTAAAATAATGTATTTTCAATATATATATAGTCCATACAGCTGTGTGAGCAGTGTCGTCTTCTATACACGTATAATGTGCAGTTAGAGTTATGGGCTTCTATTATATGACCTAATTATATGTAGTTCATAACTATAAATTAGGTTCACTTTGAATCGTGAAATTTATTATGTAGTTATTAGAATGTATCTTTAATTAACAAATTGTATATTTATAAATAAGATGAAGATTATAATATGTTAATTGTATGTACATAAAATATTAATAGAAATAGATACATATTTTATTAACTTAAGTTATATAAGAAATTAATTGTAAATACATAATTTGGACATATCACCGTATACATGACGGACGTGTTCTACAATATAACATTTGCTTATAGTATTAGGTTGTTCCCATTAATGGGTTCTTTCACGTTTATTAAGAAAAGAAGGGTGATGTGGAAGAGAGAGGAGGGAGAGAGAGAAAAGTTGAGGGTCTTGCAGGAAGTTGGAATTTTGGTCGGGTAACGTGGGTTGAGCGCGGAAAACGAGCAAGCACGAGGAGGTGCGTGTGCGCACCACTGCGTGCCCAGAGGGCGCGTTAATACAACATTTATATATATTTTTTCCTTTATGCTTTTTCTGACTTTTCGTGTTTCTCTTTTTTTTTTTTTTCTTTCTTTTCTTTTTTGCTTCACCTTCACTCCTATGTGGCACCTTAATATTTGTGCAAAAAACAAAACAATTGAAGAGGGCCTTATAGATTACACGAGATTTCTTGGGACGTTGACATAAATTGATCCATTGTTGAGCACTTGAGCTTATGCCAAGTTTGTTCATTTTTGGCGTCCCATCATTCTGATTTAGCATTGAATTTGTACAGTTAACATTGGAGTTATAATACAAAATCCATGATAGTTATCACTGTTAACATTTTAAATAGAAAGTCACATGTTTGAGTCGCATCTTAATTAAGGATGTAACATAATTATTATGTTGAATATATACTATATATAGATAGTGTTAAATTGTAATTATTGTTATGAAAATTGATCTTATTTTTTCACATTGATCATTAATAGAAGTCTTATATTACATAATACCAGATAAAAAATAGAGAGAGAAAACTCGCATGTCTAAATGAGCAGAATCGCGGTATATTTTCATCCTTCTCGTAACCGTCTCTCCATCATCCAACATGTGGCCTTCAATACTAGATAAATAACTAAAACACTACTAAGGTAATCGCCACAAAATGTGATTATCTTCAATACAATTATAAAAAGAAAAAAAAAAGTTATTCAGAGATGTGTGAAGTCAACTAGGCAATCCAATCCAATTAGCAATGCTTGAATATTATTGTAAAACCTTATAAATACGTTGTACTTGTTGTCTCAAGGGACAATTCTCTTGATTACAAATGAGTTGACCATTTAGACACTTTAATTATCTTTTCGAATCATTTTTCTTTTTGTATTACACTATATTTCCTGAAATTAATTACATTGCTCTTTTTTTTTTTCTTTTTTTTTTCCTTACTATTCCATCACCCTAATATTCAAATTCAAATCGTTCATTTCATCACGTTTTCTAGTATGGGAGGATATTATTAGATTTCTAAATGTCTTAACATCAACATGTACAAATATATCTCTCGCTTACTTCTTTGACCATTTAACAACCCACAATATCAATTGGTCAAATTGTCGATTTGATAATCACTAAGCTACAAGTTTGACTGCTAACGGGAACGACTTATTAGTCTTTTTGATTGGAACCAGTCAGCTATGAGCAACTTAAGTTGTTTACCTCATTGTGATCATTTGCCGACTAAAGTCACAAGGTGAGTTTATCTAGTACACACTCTCGAATCATGACTACGGGTTTTCCTTGTTTACAAAAATGAATGACAATTTGAAAAATGAAAATGATTTATATTGTATTGAATGTGCTGGCATGTTATAATTGCATTCTTATTAGCATGAAAACTTTTTCATTTTGTATTAGATATTTACGCTATTATTGAGAATTTGGCGAATTGTGACTACGGGTTTTCCTACCCCTCAATCTACTCTCACTCCCACTGGGGATCGAACCTACTGAAGCTGTGACCTTTCAGGTGAAAAGGTCACAGTTATGCCGCTTGACCACAAGGTCTTTGGCATGAATTTAAATATTGTAAAATTAAGAATTTAATACTTAACTCTTGAACATTGAGAATTACACTAATTTAACTAAGGGTTTTGACTAAAGATGGGGATTTCCCATTAGAATAGGGATATGATGGGGAAAGATCTTTCCCCCTAGTATGGACTGTGATGGAGACAAAAAAAAAAAAATACGACATGATTTCATAAATGAGTTTTATTACGTGGATTCTCAAATTTTATTTCTTAAATTTTACTCTCTGATTTAATGGGTGCTGATAAGTTACTTTTTTCATGTTGGTCTCAATACAAATGTCTACATTAAGATTTTATGTGTAAAAGTAAAAATTGATAGTAGAAAATGAGAGCACACATAATATTTTCTTTCATAAACGAGATCAGAGAGCATCTCAATCTTTTTTCATCCCTAGATAGAGGAAGAAAAGAGCAGAGTAAGAAAAATGTTTTTTGAGTACTACTAACTCTATTACAATGTAGTATATGTCTATACATATTTTTCAATCTATTAAAATACAAAGAGTCAATGCCTCAACTACGGTTTAAACATGTGACTTATGAATTAATTAATCTTACCATTTTCTAATTACAGATTAAAGTATCAAATCAAATAGCCTATTTGATGAAGAAGTTATTAGAAAAAATAGAATAAAATTGGAAGGGTTAATAGCATTCCAGCATGTACTTTTAGTATATTAAAAATGTACGAAATATTTTTTTATTTATGATTCACACAAATGTATGGACCATGGTCCATGGAATAACGTTTGGTAGCCTGCATTCCTCAAAAGAAATAGAAGGAGATGGGGTAATGGATCATGGTTGATACTACAGTTGTGTTGAACTGATACTGCAGTTGTGTTGAACGGATACTGCAGTTGTGTTGAAAGAGAACTGTAGTTGCGGGGAACAGAGGCCGTGTCATTCGTCTGGAACTACAGTTGTGTTGAACTGATACTGTTGTGTTGAACGGATAGTGCAGTTGTGTTGAAAGGATCCTGCAGTTGTGTTGAACGGATGAACGGTCTCTGTTCCGCGCAACTACAGTTTCCTTTCAACACAACTGCAGTATCTTTTCAACAGAACTGCACTATTCGTTCAACACAACCGTAGTATCAACCATGATTATGGTTCACAATGCATTGTAGACCATGGTCCACAATATAATTTGCGCATGGGGATAAGGAATTAGGTATCCAGGCAGAGCTAATTTGGGTCACCGATTTTGGGTTGGGCTTAAGGATTATTCAATGAAGAATGGGCTAATGCTTGGGCTATTAAGAATTTAAGATAATTAATTGGGTTCCGAAATTTTGTGTAACAAAAATTGAACTAAAATCTTCATTCTTTAATTAGGCATGCTGTAAATTTTACTGTGGATCATGGTCTATGTTGCAGCATAGACCACAAAGTAAAACGGTATTGTATTATTTTAATTACACTTCAGTTTCATTTAATAATATTGTTATATTTTTTAGTTTCCTATTTTTCACTAAAGTATCATTTTAATTCAACTACAGTTTTATTTGATAAAATACGTTATTGTATGAGCTCTTTTTTTTTTTTTTAGTTTTTTTTTCCACACACTAATTTAATTATAGTAATGTTGAAGTATAATTTTAATTACACTTCATGTTCATTTGAAAGTATATGTTATTGTACGAATTATGTTTTTTAGTTTCATTTTCCACACATACTATTTTCATTATAATAACACTAAAGTATTATTTTAATTTTAATACAGTTTCATTTAACATTATAAGTTATTTTATGAACTCTGTTTTTTAGTTTTATTTTCCACACGTACTAGTTACATTTTATCAACACTAAAATATTATTTTAACTCTACAACAATTTCATTTGACAATTGTATTGAACCATGGTCCACGTAACAATCCCATTTTTCCATTTTATAAAAAAGTATTGAAATAAAAGACATTTTTAAAAAAATTATATAACATTTGATGCATCACTAGCTAGTGAATAAAATTAAAGACATTAAATTTTTTTTTTAATAAGGTTACTTATTTATTTTAATTAAAATTATTTTTATTGCAATTAAAACTTAATAACATTTATTTATTATATTTTATTTAACTATTACAAACTATACTTAAACAAAAAGGTAAAGGTGGGGACCAAATCATGAAAAGACCAAAAAATCCTTGTTTTGGACAGTCACTTGACTGAAAATCTAACGGTGGACTAAAAGTGGCAAACACTAAATAATAATGGTCGCAATATGACAAAAATTAATAAGGTGGACTAAAATTGAAAATGTCCTGATAACAGTAAGACCAAAAATGGATTTCACTCAAATGTTATTTAATATTTCAGCAATGATGAGAGAAAAAAATCACTTGAATTAACTTTAAGGAAGATTTTGAGGAGAGACAAGAATCTTCGGGTTAAACTTCTCCGAAATTAAAATCCTAAATAAGAAGCGGAAAGTTAAAACGGCAAAATTATACACACATGAATGTATATATACCATGTCAGATAAATTATCTATGTATTATCCTTTAGAAGTTGGTGTCTTTAACCACCATTATGAAAATTGCTTGGAACTTCTCTTGAGAGTTTATATATATTATATTATATGATGCACATCCATTCTTGGAGAAGTCTCTCGGAAGAAACATATGAGAAGGATTAGGGTCCTGTTTGGTAAATAATTAGTCTATCAGTTAATTTTGACCTATTTGACCATTATTAGTTATTTGACTTGGTTAAAAAATCAATATAAATGTCTAGTTAACAAGGCTTTTGTAACTCCAAAATACTAAATTTCAGAAGGGTACTTAAAACAACCTTTTCAATTAGCCTTTAATTTTGAGAAAAGAAATTATACCAAACAGCTATCAGCTAACAACTAATTTACCAAACACTTTTCTACAATCAGCTAATATTATCAATTAATTATACCTTCTAACTCAATCAACTAATAGCATAAGCTAACAACCATTTACCAAACAAGGCCTATATGATACACATCCATTCTATTGTTGGAGAGTCTCTTGGAAGAAACATATGAGAAGGATCATACAAGAAGGGTTTGAGGAAAAAAGCTCTGTATGAGACAGGTTAGAGAAGAAGAGTATGAGAGATGAAAAGTAAATTTTATTACTGGCATATTTTCTCGTGTTATCTCAGTAAACACTTGAGAATATATTTGTAGATCTCTAGTTACACAATTTAAACCAAAACTTTTGGTTGAGCCGCCTGAGAATTTTGTATATCTCTTTCCATGTTGCTTAGTAAGGGAGGTTAAAATTTGTAAGCCTGAATATTTTATATGATATATGATTTTTATTCCCTTACTTTTCTCTGCATTTTATGTTGTATTACAAGAACGAATACTTTTTTTCCAACACTTTACAATGTGATGCAACATGACATGCTATAATTTTGGTTGATGGAATAATATAATATGCTTACTATTATTATTAATATTATTATTTATAATAATAATAATAATAATAGTATTAGTCAAAGTTGGAAGGAGTCCAACCAAGAAAATAGGGAAGGCTACGGAGAAGTTATAACTGTGCAAAAAGACATTATTTAAAGGCTGGGGACGATCAATCAAGGGGCCAGACTCATTCTCTTCTACATATAATCTCTCCTTACCTTTTCCTTCTTCTTCAATAGCCATGTACATGTACCTGCAACAAATATAGTGGATTTCGGCTTGGCTTAGCCCAAAAAGGCTCGTGGTTTTCACCGTTTTGGTTTCCACGTTAAATATCTTTGTGTCATTATTTATTGATTCTCTGCAATCATCTCATTATCATTTTCCCTTTAGTTATTGGATTTAATGATTTGTGACACCCCGGGTTAATTAAATCCATCATTGGTATATATATAATTAAAGAGCTTTTGTTTTTTTTTTCTTTTAATACAAACACAAGATTAAATACTTAAATAGGATTGGGGTGAGGACAATTCCATGCTGCAATCATCATCTTCATATTATTCCTATGAATATACCGTATTTATTGTTTTGCAAATAAGATCTTAGAACCAACTAACAACATGCCACTTAAACTCGCTTTGACGTTCCATCATCTTTGATCTTTGTCCCTATTATTTTGGAAGATTCTTTATGGAATGTGTTGACTATAAGTTAGCATATTTGACCAATAAATCTAAATAACACAACTACACAAGTAAATCTTATAAAAAGTTCACTCCAGTCTTTTCGGTAGATCATTATTCCCATTCATTGTAATCTTATTGCATGTTCATATATATGAATATATATACTTACATCTTAATCAAAACAATAATACTACATCTTTTTCTTGATTTTCAGGTCTATACTTGACAATATTTGATTAATTTATTTTATATTCGATTAATAAATATAATCAGTTAATGTTGGATGGAGTTTGTCAATTTACTATAACCAATGAATTGAATAAAAAAAATTTATTATTATCACATTAAAAGGTAAAATCAAGGAAGAAAAATAACATTATTCTTATCAAAATTATGCACTATGCATATTAGAATCATCACCAAATTAAAAAATCTTGTAGTTTAGACGTTTACTTCCATAATTTTTGGTAAGAGATTTCATATTCAATTACGATTTTATTTAGATATACAATCATGATAAACATGAAATACGATTTTGATGACTATTAAGGGAGCTGGGGGATTTGCATATATACCTTGTTATATTGGAGTTCGAGCCTAACTTATTAATTTTTTTTATGTTTTTTAGTAAATCCACGAGGTGTTTGAGCATATCTTATTAATGTTAAGTCATTTGAATTCAACTTAATTGATTACTAGATGACTATTATTTGAACTAGATACTATATAACCAAAACTAAAACCCATAAGGTTTCAGTTTCGGTTTCAAACCAATAAATAAATAAATTTAAATTTAAAATTAAGTGTAACTTCAAAATTATTATTATTATTATTATTATTATTATTATTATAACTTAAAACTCTAAATGTTGGATCTTAAAGTTGTTTTAAAATTTAAAAATTTTTGAAAATTGAACTCAAATAATATTGAAAATAGAAATTAGAAAGCTTGAAAAAAAGAAATTCAAATTAGAACCATTAATCCGAGGAACCAGAACCGAGCCTTTCATATAAGGTTTTAATTTCAGTTCCTTAAAACATGCATGGAATCAAGAATTACTGACCGTTCGAAATCAAAATAGAACCGACCGTTCGAAATCAAAGTAGAATTGCAATTACCCCTAGCTGCAATTATAATATAGTATTTGTAACTACTTTCTCAACCTGAAGCACAAAGAGTCAATATTGCCGCCACTACGATTTAATATGTCAAGATTTCTTAATATGTTCAAACCAAATACGATTTAAGTAGAATCAACATTTCTTAATCAGTAATCGTTTGAATACATTTTAGCTATATATAAAATGGTATAAAGAAATTTAATAATGTCAAGATTAAATGTGAATTAATTAAGTATAGAAGAACAAACAATAAAATCTAAGCACAAAGTGGTGATGTATACTCCAAAAATAGTTGGAGGACAAGTCGGCAAATCATTGAACTCCATGGAATTCTGTTGTCCAAACCCTGATTTTTATGAAAAAATTAAACAAGTTGATTATACATTTATACCCCAACAACTAATGATTCATCGACACCTAAGATTAACAAAGACATGTTGTCCTTCAAGGAATAGTTTATGTACCATTGATAAAGAACAAGAAGAAAAGGAGCTTAATCAACTTTTTGGTTTTGATATGATATGATGTATGTTTGTGAAGACAATATTGTCACTATCAGTTTATTAGCCACCCATTAACTTTCTTACTTAAATTGGTTGATAATCAATCAATTTTTCTGTTTTTGTATATATATATTGGGTTTATCGAGGCAAACCCCACTCCTCTTCCGAGTATGTGAGTAAACCCTCGCCCTGTGATCCTAGCCGGCAAAGGAACACAAGGAGGTTAACCAGCCTAGGTTGCCCATAGCTGACCGGCTCAAACCCGGGTGGCAGACGGTTTCGAACTCAGGACCTCACGGCCGCGAGCGTCTTGGTCTTGCCACTCAGGCTGCCCTTACGGGCTTTTTGTATATATATATGTTTATAAGTATGGTGATGAGTGATGACTGATGAACATGTGGAAATGGGACCTTGTATTATTAATTAATAAGTCCACCCAACTTATAGGTTAGCTTTACATGGAGACTATTTTAATAAAAGGTAATAGTCAAAGAATCAAATTAGAATTAACTCTTAAAAGTAGGAGCTTAACTATTTAAATGTAAATTAACCACATAATTAAATAATCTTGTTAATCACTTCTTAGCTTAATAACAAAGTTTAAGTCTCATTGCCCAAAACGGGTGATAAGGGATGGAATATGATTCCCTGATGATCATGAGTTCAATTCTTGCCAACATTCTCAGATCTAGTGTGATTTGATTTACGGGCTATTACACAGGAATTAATGATGTTTACCCCGTGCATACTCTCGATAGTGACTGCAGATTTCCATTGTCATCATCCAAAAAAAAGAAAAAAGTTCAAGTATCATTGATACGAATTTTGTGTGGAGTAATATATATATACTTTTTGTTTTTCTTTTCAAATCACATATTTTCTCAACCAGTCAACTAGAACACCATGTTAATATTATTCTAGCCGGTTTGACCACAAAAGTGTCAAAAGACTAGATTAAAAGAGACTCACTCCATCTCATCTACCCACCATAGATAATAGGTATATAATCTTTTGTTTAAAAACATTATATCAAGAAAATTTTTTTTAAAAAAAAAAAAAAAAAAAAAAAAAGAAGAAGAAGAAGAAAAAACCCTAAACTTAGGTTGTGTAACTCGTTTAGAAAATATGGAATACAAAATGAACATTATATTGTTGCAACTATATATATCTACTCTGTACAATCTAAAATTTTCAAACATTGAGTGAAGGCACAACTGTACTATACATGCATGCACACCTGCCACTAACAGTAGTTGGTAAAAGTGTTACACATTCATCGCAAAACAAATCTATAATAGTGGATATGTATAACTAATTTTTATTTTTTCTGGAAACCTATAAAATATTGCCTTAAAGATCAGAGTTTTAGTTTTTTCGTACGAGTGTACAGGTTGATCACACAAGAAATCTATATATGGATAAGACCAAAAACCTAAATGTTCTCTCCAAAAATTACAAAGGTATCTTAGATGATTATCAAATATCATAATGTATGATATTTTTAGTCATAGGTCTATAGTAATAAATTCATATATATGGAGTTGAAGTATAATTATGTGTTTTTTTTTTTTTTTGAGAACTATAATTATGTGGTTAATAACAAAGTTTAAGATTTTAAGAGTGACAAAGCAATCATTCATGGATTTTAAAGTAACTTACCTCAAGATCTCTAACTAAGATAGAACTCATAGAAGAGACACATGTCATCCCATCCACACCCACCAAAAGTATTTACCACCATTAATTAACTTCAGCAGTTTAACTGATTCAAATTGCTAAACCTTTCAAAAAAATTCAAATTGCTAAAGATAAACAAATTTGTCAAAGTCAAGAACTTGCGGTCTAGTGACATTCGGTTGCACTCCCATATGAAAAGGGTGTGTTTGAGTCTTAGTGGAGGCGAGAGAAAAGTAATTATGAATAGATACTACATTGTAATTATTTATCAAACACCCCCCTATATCTAATTAACTGAAAAATAAAAATGTCATTTTTCCTACTCGAAAATTAATTAATTTTTTATCCTTAAAAAATAATGCCATCCCAACTTTAAGAGTTAATTCCTGTTTCAAAAAAGAAGAAGAGAGTTAATTCAATTTTTTGTTCTAAATGTATATGTGATAGTCCACTTTTAGTCATTTTTTATCGAAATATCCACATTTGGTCCTAGTATTATTGTGCCATGACTATTTTTTGTCTTTTATCAATAAAATAATTTTAATGCGATTAAATACAAAGACATTTCGGTCTTTAATTACGAATTTTTTCAAAAAAAATAAACATAAGAATATAGCATGGTCAACTCACTTTGTATAAAAATGACAAATATAATTTGGTATTTAACGACATTTCAACAATTTTGTTGACAGAGGATCAAAAATGGTCATGCCACAACAATACTAGAACCAAATGTGGATATTCTAATAAGAACTAAAAGTGGTCTGTCACATATAAATTTAAGACAAAAAATGCAATTAATTCTTCTATTAATTATTGCATAATTGAAGAGAAATTGATTGAGAACAGTAGAATATTGGTGCATTTTAAATGAAGAATGACTGTGGTGAGTGAGTAATAAATTCATTTTCAGCTACTAATAAATCTATAATTATATTTCACCGAAGAAGAAGTAAGTGCTAGTAAACTAACACAATTTATTTTTGTTTCCTCTCTCTCTCTCTCCATCCCTCTTAATGGTTTGACGTTGAGGTTGATAGGAGAATTAAACAACAATGACTACTAATAATTAATTAATACGAGTAATAATATTTGTTGAGCTCTTAGACTTGAAGTGTTGATGCCAATAAGTGTTAAGGAAGGAATCAAAATAATGCAGAGGGAATGAGGAACTTCTCTCTCTTAAGAAATAAGCTTGAATGTTTTTTTTTTGGTTTGTCCAAAGATATACCTTCGGTCGACAACCAGAAGAGTAACTTTCGTCCCAACGATCAGCACACTAAGTGGTAGGAGACAAATAAGCTTGAATGTTACTAAGGATTTTACAACCCATATTGCGTCATGCACGATGGTTCAATATTATAATACTGTAGATTCACTAAAATGTAAAAGGTTTTTAATTAGTGTTTATAATAAACGCAAAACAATATACATAGACGGTATAACTATATTCTGGGTTACTGAGTATTACAATATTTTACAGTTGGTCCAGTTAAAAACAGCTTCAATTCGATAAGAACAATGTAATTAACGGGCATACATAAAATTGGTTGAAAAATGAGAATCCTACTAATGTGGGTGGACAGGTTAGTACATACTGTATTTAATAATGTAAATAATAGTACTTAGCAGTGAAACCACCCCCATCAAGCCAAGTGGTTAGCAAGGGGTTCGACAAGTCACTTAAAAACAAAATAAATGTAACCAATAGCTAATTCAATTAGGGCAATAATCGTTTTCAAAAAAAAATAAAAAATAGGGCAATAATCTTGTGGTCATGCGATATGATTGTGACTTTTTCAAATGAGAGGTTACATGTTTGAATTATAGTAGTAGGTTGAGAAAGTATGGACAGATATTACTCCGTACATTGTAACAAAGTTAGTAATAAAAAAAAAAAAAAAGAGGAGGAATTTGAATAGTGGATTAGAAATATTATATTAATTTTTTATAGATACAAATTGATTTCGCAACCAAAGATCTATCATCTTGGATGTTCTTATGATGCTTTGATTTAAATGAATAAAGGAAATAAAAGAAAAAGTAACATCTGTTGCCAGTTAAATTGGGTGAGAAAATATCTACTAATAAAAAATCATAGTGGTTTATAATTATAAAACATATTCATAATTCTAAACTTCATTTCCAATGGGAACTAAATCATAAAATATAAATTTTATTCCACGTTGTTGGGTGCTGGCCGATGTGGCCAGCAACCAAAAATTATATATTTTTTCTTTTTAATTATTATAAATAACAGTTTTTACATATAATTATTTATTAAATACATTTATTATATAATTAATAAATTATTATGAAATATACATTGTCCTTTTAAATATTTCCCTACAAACTACTAATCATTACTTATTTCTTTGCCTTGAGCATGTCTTTTTTTCTAAGAGAGACCTATCAAGCTGGTCTTTAACTATTAATTTTTTTTTTTGAGTACTATTGTCCATATATACTTTTTCAATCTATTGAAGCACAACGTAACTTCATGCTGTTTGACCACAAAGTCTTAAGTAACCATTAATTGTTTAAGTAAAGCAATTATATGGAAATAATTCATCTTACTTCAAATCCATATATTTTGTTACTAATACAAATAACAATTATTTATACCTTTTTTAAAATTAAAAAAGAAATAAAAATTCTGAGGTGGTTTAAGTTATTTCGCCAATAGCGGATCCTATATAACAGCATTTGAAAGAGGATTCCATTCTCAATTCTCCATTGCAATTTCATACAAAGCTTCCATGATTTCTGTGGCTCCTTGCCCAGAAAAAAAAAAAAAAAAAAAAAAAAANATGAGGAACTTCTCTCTCTTAAGAAATAAGCTTGAATGTTTTTTTTTTGGTTTGTCCAAAGATATACCTTCGGTCGACAACCAGAAGAGTAACTTTCGTCCCAACGATCAGCACACTAAGTGGTAGGAGACAAATAAGCTTGAATGTTACTAAGGATTTTACAACCCATATTGCGTCATGCACGATGGTTCAATATTATAATACTGTAGATTCACTAAAATGTAAAAGGTTTTTAATTAGTGTTTATAATAAACGCAAAACAATATACATAGACGGTATAACTATATTCTGGGTTACTGAGTATTACAATATTTTACAGTTGGTCCAGTTAAAAACAGCTTCAATTCGATAAGAACAATGTAATTAACGGGCATACATAAAATTGGTTGAAAAATGAGAATCCTACTAATGTGGGTGGACAGGTTAGTACATACTGTATTTAATAATGTAAATAATAGTACTTAGCAGTGAAACCACCCCCATCAAGCCAAGTGGTTAGCAAGGGGTTCGACAAGTCACTTAAAAACAAAATAAATGTAACCAATAGCTAATTCAATTAGGGCAATAATCGTTTTCAAAAAAAAATAAAAAATAGGGCAATAATCTTGTGGTCATGCGATATGATTGTGACTTTTTCAAATGAGAGGTTACATGTTTGAATTATAGTAGTAGGTTGAGAAAGTATGGACAGATATTACTCCGTACATTGTAACAAAGTTAGTAATAAAAAAAAAAAAAAAGAGGAGGAATTTGAATAGTGGATTAGAAATATTATATTAATTTTTTATAGATACAAATTGATTTCGCAACCAAAGATCTATCATCTTGGATGTTCTTATGATGCTTTGATTTAAATGAATAAAGGAAATAAAAGAAAAAGTAACATCTGTTGCCAGTTAAATTGGGTGAGAAAATATCTACTAATAAAAAATCATAGTGGTTTATAATTATAAAACATATTCATAATTCTAAACTTCATTTCCAATGGGAACTAAATCATAAAATATAAATTTTATTCCACGTTGTTGGGTGCTGGCCGATGTGGCCAGCAACCAAAAATTATATATTTTTTCTTTTTAATTATTATAAATAACAGTTTTTACATATAATTATTTATTAAATACATTTATTATATAATTAATAAATTATTATGAAATATACATTGTCCTTTTAAATATTTCCCTACAAACTACTAATCATTACTTATTTCTTTGCCTTGAGCATGTCTTTTTTTCTAAGAGAGACCTATCAAGCTGGTCTTTAACTATTAATTTTTTTTTTTGAGTACTATTGTCCATATATACTTTTTCAATCTATTGAAGCACAACGTAACTTCATGCTGTTTGACCACAAAGTCTTAAGTAACCATTAATTGTTTAAGTAAAGCAATTATATGGAAATAATTCATCTTACTTCAAATCCATATATTTTGTTACTAATACAAATAACAATTATTTATACCTTTTTTAAAATTAAAAAAGAAATAAAAATTCTGAGGTGGTTTAAGTTATTTCGCCAATAGCGGATCCTATATAACAGCATTTGAAAGAGGATTCCATTCTCAATTCTCCATTGCAATTTCATACAAAGCTTCCATGATTTCTGTGGCTCCTTGCCCAGAAAAAAAAAAAAAAAAAAAAAAAA
>NC_044923.1:7646645-7668298 GCF_003576645.1 Ipomoea triloba | reverse complement strand
CCAAAAAAAAAAAAAAAAAAAAAAAAAAAGCTTAGAAGATCAAATTCTTGACACGTTGCTTTTACTGTGTAAGTCATATTCTCACCGTACCAACTTGTTCACAAACACGGATTCCTTTTCCTTTTCCTTTTTCTGGTTTCCTCTGAAACTTTCCTGAAAATCTCCATTTTTTTTTCCGTTCCATTTTGTCTTCTGTTCTTATTGCTCCTACTCGTTTTGGGTGCTCTTTCCTCCAAGATTTAGTTCTGGGTGTTGTGTGTTTTTGCTTCATTCGTTCTGGGAATTGGGAATCTTATCTGGTCGTTTGATAAAAGTAAGTTTGTCTTTCAATTCAATGTGGGTCTAAAGGTCGAATATAGACCACCAAGTATGTTCCCTGGTCCAGTTAAGTACAAGTACAGCGAGCACCGACGCCAAACCAAGATGTTTGGGCCGGCTCCGGCTCCGGCTGCTGGGTTTTCCGGCAAGAGAAAGTCGCCGGAGGTCAATGGTGGTTTGCCTAGAGTTGTACGGATTTCCGTCACTGACGATGATGCTACGGATTCCTCCGGTGACGAAGGAGAGCCCGAGCCCTCCGGTGGGCGGCGGAGAGTGAAGAAGTACGTGAATGAAGTGACGATTGAGCGGTGTGGACGAGATAGCTACGGAAACGACGGCGTTTTGAAGAGGCGGAAGATGGCGCCGGCGCCGGAGCCGGAAAGCCGGTTGAAGAAGAAGAAGATGGTTAACAATGTGCGGAAGTATCGGGGCGTGAGGCAACGGCCGTGGGGCAAATGGGCGGCGGAGATAAGAGATCCACTGAGACGCGTACGGCTGTGGTTGGGCACGTACGATACTGCCGAAGAAGCCGCTATGGTTTACGACAACGCGGCAATTCAGTTGCGTGGCCCTCACGCGCTCACCAACTTCTCCGTCCCTTCCACACCCGCTAGCCTCGTCGACAACCACCGCAAGCCGGAATCTCCGTCCCTCTCCGGCTACAACTCCGGCGAGGAATCTCACGCCAGCCGCCGCTCTCCCAACTCCGTTTTCCTCTTCAACTCCGAAGCAGATTCCGAGCCTATATTCGCCCATCCAGACGACGTCGTCATCTCGGAAAATTTCTCAAGCTTCTCGCCTTTTCCGGATCACTGGTTCGAGAACCCGGTCCAGGAACCCGGTTTATTCCACGAACCGGGTTTCCCAGACGAAATTTTCGAAGAAAGCTGCTCTGAGATGTTCATCGGGTCAAGTCATAATTTCGGACTCGGGTCATCCACCATCCCCGCGGACGATTACTTCCAAGATTTCGAAGACGTATTCGGGTCGGATCCCCTGGTCGCCCTTTGAGATTCCAAATCTCCCTGGTTTAGATACTCTAGAGTCTAGACATTATGGTTAATATAAATCAGTTTTGTTAATTAGGGGTTAAGTACGATGTAGTAGTAATTAGTAAATAGTAAGCAAGTCCGTTAAATTAACGGTGACGGGCTTTGGAGAGTAAACATGTTGGTTTTGTGTTTCGTGCTTGACTCATTACCAGTGGTTAGGCTGCTGTTTGAGATTGAGGCACGTGCACGAAACACGTGACCTTTGGAGTTATAGAGTAGGTGAATGGGCGAAATGGACTGAATACGTTTACGTATGCGTGAGCTGTCACGTGCTCGACAAAAAACATATCATTTCCTGTCGGATGGTAGGAAATTCAGTAAAAACCAAAAAAAAATTCGACAGGTGTTTCGTATACGCTCAGAAAATAATAAATGTGTTTTGGCTATCATTTGTTTCAAAAAAAAAATATTATGAATTTTATTTTAAACAAAATTAATTTTACTTAAATTAAAATAGACAAAATTTCACTTTTTAGTTTTTATTTTTATAACTTTAATTAATTAGAACAAATTTTTAATTTTTACAAGTTTCATTCTCTTAATGTCACGATTTACCCAATTGTCATATACAATTAGAGCTTTCTAAAGTAATTAGGTAGTGTTAAAAAAAAAAGAAGTAATTAGGTAATTTCTCGTCTTCCATCTAACTTTTCCCTGCTTTTATCTCTTTAGTTATAACTTATTTATATCAGCAAGTATTGACAAAATAGACCAATTTAGCAATCTAAATAGAAAATGACATTTGTTTTAAAAAAAAAGGTTAAAAAAAGAAAGGTTTACAATGACTAACCATTAATAATTGATAGATTAAGGTGTAATCATACTTGAAAAAATTGCTAGATGTCCAAGGGGCGCTTAGGCGGCGATTAATAGGTGCTTAGGCGCCCGTTTATTTTTATTAATTTTTTTTTTTAAAAATTTTTTTAAGATTAATAATTAGAAACTATTTAATACTTTAATAGTTAATACTAAAATATTAAATATTAACCTAAAGAAATCTAGAGTTTGAACAATTTAGGTTTATTTCGCTCAAATCGATGTCGTTTTGAGTGAAATAACTCTTTAAAAAAAAAGAAAGAACAATAGCTAATCAGTCGATTAGGTGGCATAATCGGTGCCTAGGAAGCCTAGGAGGCTTAGACGGCCGCTAGACCACCGATTATGGTGATAAGCTAGGCGTCTGAGCGGCACCTAGACGAGATTTTTTCTACACTAACAGCGATTATGGTGATTTTACCACTTCTACCCTTATAGGCTGTCAAATATTTGTATACTATATTTACAACAAAAGTAAAATCATGAATTCCTACCCATATATATAAAATCTGCGGGTACTAGTAAAGTAAATTTTTTAACTTATTTTGAATTAGTTAAGTAAACTTTTTAACTTATTTTGAATTAGTTAACCAATTGAATTGTACTAATAGTGTGATGTGACAGTGTAAATGAATTATAGATGTTTGGGTTGGGTAGTAGTTAAGTTGGGTGCCATTTATGCAGTTAATTAATGAAATAAACCGTAGTTGTTTCCCTCGGCTCATTTGTGTCTGGGGTCTGCGAGACACTATGTAGACCAAACAAAGTACAAATTTCAAAAAGCAATACTATTACTACAATACTTTATTCTTCATTTTTCATGTTCAAATATAGCATCCACTTTACCAAAAAGATATATTAGATCACTTAACAAAAATTTCAATTTAAAGTTGTTATCCTTATATAAATGACAAGTTTTAGTTAAGTTTGTTTTTATTTTTATTTATTTTTGGTGGTATCTATATACTCACTACGTTGAGACTAATTCGAATTTGATTAAGTTGATTGTGTCCTTTATAAAGTTTGAGTTTGTAATCTTAAAGTTGTATTAACAGTCTACTTATTAACCTTATAGTTGATTCTCTCTCTCTCTCTATGGTGAGTTTATAAGATGATCAATGCTTGAAATTTAAAAAAAAAAAAATGATGGCATTTTTGTAATTACAGTTATGAATTTGAAAATGTTATACTGCATTTGAAAATAATTGACAATGAAGTTAGAGAAAAGTTTGTAAATGTACAATTAGTTATCCACAAAATATACAATTAAACATTGCAAATGCACAATCGTAATAATAGAAGTAATTGCATAAATGGCGTCGTATTGTTTAGGTAAATATTTGACAATGCGCTTGGAGAATATTTCCAGATACACAATCAATTATCTGCGAATGAACAATCAGATACATGAGTAATAGTGAATCAATTTGAACCAAATTTTATTCTCTTTACACCAAATTAAATTAAGGTTGCTTAACTTTATTAATTGCCCTTTTCATTGAGTATAAATATTTTTTTCATCACCAGATTTGAGTTTGAGTACACCATCTCATCAAGCCGAAGGAGGTTTGCACATCACATGTTTTCTTTAATCCTTGCATATTTTTGTTTGCCTGATGCCATTATGAGGATTTGAATTTTGAAAGCTTAGAAACACGATCGAAACATGCTTATATGCTTGAATGGTCTACCATCTCGAAGTTAACTACCCACTATCATACAATGCTTTGTGTTGTATGTTAGACTCAAGGTTAATTACTAACTTCTCACAGTAGTAAGAGGCTTGTTTTATATGTATGAAATATTGACAAAAAAATAGGCTTTAGATGAGAGTTTTACTTATATATATATTTGTGAATGTGAAACATTTTGGAATTTAGTGATTGGTAAATTCAATATATTTTAATTTGCAGATTGACTATCAAAACTAATTTTATGAAAAAAAAAAAAACCCACATAATATATACATATAGATCATAAAATTAAAATTTGAATGTCAATACTGTTATGACTCAGTGTTTTGATTACATTGAAAGTGGTTTTTATTTCATTTATATTAGGAAGTATGACTACATTTTCTATACACCGTGGCGGCATCTCATTTGAAAATTTTGAGTTTGAGCATCCTTCATGCTTAAAGGTTATTATTATCTTTTGTTCAACAGTGGAATTTTAATGTGGATTGACTGCATGTTTATTTGTAAATTTATCTAAAAAAAGTCTCTGCTTCCACCTCCATAAATTGTTACTACTTTTTAAAATGTTAAAATGTCCTAAAACTTCAATTTTCATGTTTTTTGACATCTTTAATTACTTGATTTATCATGCACATTTTCTAAGATGTAATTGATGAATAAAATAACCATTGAACAATATAGTTCATGGTGTTCGATAGTATTAATAATATATTCATAATAGGAACGGGTATAAAGTTTATATTATTTATTTATTACTTAATATTTATAGGTGATTCCCTCAAGAAATTTGCATCTATTTGCAAATCCCCAAAGATTTTAACAAACTCTTGAAGGAATGGAAAGTCTATGATATTCACAATTTCGTTGTGCAAACCTGCCGCATGAGGTTTAAGTCATGCGAGTACAAGTACATTATGAAAGCAAATAATGACACTTTGATTAGCGTTACGGATCAAGATGAATTCGATTTTTCCAAACACATGTTCAAACTCAAGGACTTTGGGTCGTTGAAGGCTCCCGGAGGTGTGGATAGTAATTAGTTAATTGGTAACTTTTTATTACAATTTCGTTTTATATTGGGTGTTATTTGCATTTCTTTTTGATATTCTAATAATTCATTCATAACTACCAACTTAAAATGGTTTGGTTGGTTTTTGCAAATTTGATTGGCCGTTTAGTTTCCATTACTAAACCAAAAGTTATCCAATTCAATAAAAAACTTCAAAGGTTGATTGATTTCGTCATTTTTTTTTAGGATAGCTTATTTATTTTTACATTATACATATAGTCTTTAGCACATTCACTGTTGTTTTTACTCAAGGAGAGTCGGTTGACATAACCCTGTGGGATGAGCACGTTCACTGTTGTTTTTACTTTTGTTTCCGCACTACATGCGTACATCTACCCATTAGCTATTAATTCCGCAATTATTTGCTCAAATTCAAGTAAGGATAACATCAGAAAACATAATTGATCCAAACCATATCTTCAATTGCACTATATAATATTTTGCTATTATAATTTATATAATTATATATCGATCCAAATATTATTAATATATTATAACAAATCCATTCCGTGCATCGCACGGGTGAAAATACTAGTAACTAAATAATAGGAAAACCCTCTCATATCCTTTGATTGAAAAATTAAACTTCTAGCCTCATAATTATTGTGACATGAGTGACTCTTATGTGAGATCTTCTTAAATAAATCATAATTTCTTTAATTAAAGTATTTCTTATTCAATTATTCCTTTATAGTTTCCTGGACCGTCATGACTGGTTGTTCAGAATGGTTTACATATCCCAAGGTGCTTTTTTTGGTCTTAACATCTCTAGCCCAATGACTGTTTGTATACATAATAAGTTCTACAACTTCATTAGTATAGTAAAAAAATTCTATCATTACTTGTACATTTGATATATCCTCAAATTCTTTTTGCTATAGTCCGGCCATGTGATTATTTTGGTTTCTCCATGAATTTGCTAAGCAATCCAAGTCCAAAAAATACAGTTGGCCTTGTAGCAACCAAATACCTCAAAGTCCCAATCAACCTTCATCTTCTCAACTACGGCAATACTAACAGACAACCATGGTTGTCACAAAAGTCATGACTATCTATTACAATTAGTATTAATACCGCCCCCAAGCCACTTCGTGCCACTAGAACACAAAGTCATTAGCGATAATATGATTTAATCACACTTTTTTTTTAAATAAAAATAAAAATTAATTAAAAGGGTTCTCAATTACACTATTCTATCCACTTAAAGGAAGTTAATTGACTCTTGCAAAAAAATCTATTACACATAATAAGTTGAGTTAGGTAATAAATATAAACTATGTGTAAACCAACCTTAATCTACAGCTGATATGGTTGAAATAAAAAAAAATTAATATTCTTTATCTCATTATTCATATATTGTGGTTCAAAAATTTTGAAACAGGAAAACCAAAAACTGAAACAATGAATAACCAAAAAAGCAACCCTCAGCTCAGAATTGTCATCCATATGTACAAAAACATTCTAGGTACTACCAAGGTTAATTTGGAGTGAATTAGAAGTGGTCCTATAGTAGTATGATGAGCTGGTTGTCGGACAGGACAAAGATTTGGACAACCAACTTTGGGTACGTACTGGCTAACTGCTATCTCTGCTACATAAACTGCACCATTAATGGTAACTCTTAAACTATTATGGGCGTTTGGCTGGGATATGAATTGTAATTCGGTGAAAAATAGAAATATTCTAACCAAACACCCTCTTAAAGCATCATCATCAATATTTTTTGTGAATATTTTTACTTGTATGGAGGAAAGAGAATGTGAGATGATTTGTGAAGAGAAGAAAGGAGGAAAACTTTTTTTGAATTTGCAGTAATTTGGTTTTTTTTTAATGAACCCCACGATTTTTTTAAACAACACTGCACGCACAACTGTGACCAACGTACACATGTAAGTGACTTTTTATTTATTTATACTTATTGTAAGATTTTTTCCCCTTTTTTTCTCTTCACCCTATCCTATTTGGCTCTGAACAACCATTCAAAAAACTACTCTTGGCGATGCTCTTAGAGCTTTTCCAACATGATTTTTTTTTTTAATCTTTTGTGAGTTTTTGGGTGAGGTGAAGGGGAGAGTGGGTAGGAGAGGGTAAAAAGAGTATGTTGTAGAATCTTAGCTTTGCTGGTAGGTGTTTTGTGTAGGTTTGTGTATAATTGTATAAACATTTAAATCTCTAAAAGTCACTTGAGACATATTTCGTAATTAATCTTCTACATTAAATCTGGGGACAAGAAGTGATAGAGATATTTGAAATTAAGGTGTAATCTTCTAAGAAAAAGAAACAGAAGAAAACAAAAAAATTTATATGATTAGTCTATTGTCAATTTATGCAATAACTACTTTCAGGCTTTTTCAGATAATCAGTTTTGTGCTGCAGGTAGGGATGAAGAATTAGTAGAGTGAGACATAAAGAGGATAGGAATGGGCCTACTTTGAATTGCTACGAATTTCTGTGTACCCCAACTCACCTCCTAATTGCCTTGAAGGGTCATTTTCTTTTCGATATTTGGTGTTGGGTCCCTCCAAATATTGTGTTTCTTTCAACAAGACAAGACAAGAAAGTAATATTGGTCTAAGACCATGTACAACACCCTCATTTAATCCTCACTTTTCTACATAAATATCTTTTGCGGTGTATGTTTAATATGTTACTAGAAGATGACAATTACTTGAATATAGTGAAATTGTGAAAAGAAGTGAAGAGGAACTTGAATCTGTTCTCGTAGTATGATATGTTTTATGTTTTTGACCTCAAAATCTAATTTTTCTTAACATATCCCATTTTAGTAAGTTAATTTGTTACATAAATGGTAGAACATTGAAACATGATCATAACTACTTTCTCGACTCTCGGCTCCACTGAGACTCGAACCTACAACTTTTCATATAAGGAAACAATTTGGTGTCACTGAACCACAAGGACCTTGACAATCTTTTAATTTGTATAAATGTACACTCAATTGTCATTTAAGTTATCAATTTGGTACTTCACAAGACAGAAGCTAATAACACGTTAGAACTTAGAAACCATGTTTATGGGGGTACTTTTGTATTTTTAGTTCACTCTCATTAATATATCCTTCAAATATTAATTATCTTATGTTACATTATATTTTTCTTATGACTACAATAAAACTTATCTATAGTAATTATTATGTGTGTTTCACATAATATGTCAACTCTAAACCCTTTAATCTTTCAAATATGTTGAACATATAATTTAAGATTTCATACACATTTTTATGATTTGTTTTGAATTCATTTTTTAAAAAATTAAGTTTAAAGTGTTTGTTTGTTTATGGTTCATATATAAATGTATTAGGATATTAAGTTGGTGTTATGTGAAACTATCCTATATGTAATAAATACGAAACATGTAATACTTTATACTAAAAATGTAATAAGTATTTTTTTTATGCATTAACAAATATAACATTTTTACTAATTCTTTTTAAATAATAAGTAATACTTTTTAATAAAAATATAATACTTGTTACTTGTTAACCTGTAAAAAAAATTATTACGTTTTTATTAAAAAATATTACATATTCAAAATTCATCTCAAACCACATGAAACAATTTTATACAAATTTTTTCTATAATATTTGTAGTTCATATACATTTGTGTGGAGTTATTTCCTAAATTAGTACCCGATTTATGATAAAAGGGAGTTCATTTTTAAAAACTGGTAATATTATTGCTATTAGTATTTTTTTTTGAGTATTTTTTATATAATAGAAAAGAAAATTCTAAATAGAAAGAGTGGTAGCTTTTTTTCTTTTTAAATAACTATCAATGCTTCATACTATAAATATGTTGGCAAATTTTACTATGGACCATGGTCCAAAATTATGTCTTTTTTTAATGAAAAGAAACGACACTCGTTCTATCTAATTATTTTTGTTTGTATGACGTATTAAGTTTCATTTTATATACATTGTAGTTTTATTTTAGCACAACTAAAATATCATTTCAATTCAACTACAGTTTCATTTGACAATATACACTCAATATGCGAGACATATTTTTTAGTTTCATTTTATACATACAGACATACTGTAGTTTCATTTCAGCACAGCTAAAGTATCATTTCAATTTAACTTACACTTTTATTTGATAATATACACCCAATATGTGAGATATATTATTTAGTTTCATTTTAGATAGTGTATCATTTTATTATTAGCACATCACAAATACGAAATTTGTTAAAAATAACGGTCACCGTTTCTTTACTTAAAGAAACAACGTTATTTTTGGATCATAGTCCACTATATAACAATTGAAATATGTTATTATGGACTATTAAAATTGTGAAAAAAAAAATAGTCCGTATTAAAGAGCCCAATTTATAAATTATAAGCCCAAAAACCAAAAGGATCAAAGTTCAAAAAAAAAAAGTTAAAATTAAAATTAAAAAAAAAAATTGATTTCAATTAATCAATACTACTCAACAGTGGTTTTAAAAAAAAAAATACTACTCAACAGTGAAAGAGAGTGACGAAGGAAAGTTTGAATGCGGTGAAGCAAAAGAAGCAGACAAGAACACAAGCTCATATACTTATCACTTTATCAGCTTTTTGCCATTCTTGATTCTTCCATCTTCACGGAGTATTTTTTTTTTTTTTTTGAGAAAATCTTCACGGAGTAGTTGGAGCTAGTTATTGTGATTAACTTAATACGTATTAAGGGTGTGTTTGGTTCGCACATGAGAATCGTAATCGGAATGGGTATCAAATACTTGGTAATGGTAATGGGTTTTGGTGAAATTATTTAGCATGTTTGGTAGTTGGGTGGAATGTGAATGATATTAATAATTGAGGAAGAAAGGAGGAAGGGAGAGGGTATGGGTTTTCTCATTATTCCAAACCCATAGTAGCATTTACAAAACCTATCAACCAAATACAAACAATCACTTTCATACTCATTTCTTATGCCTAAACCCACCAACCAAACACACCCTAAGTGTCTCGGTTTCGTATCTTACGTTTTTCAAAGTTACTATATTCTCTCATTTTTTTTCCAGTTTTCATACCTTATTAACAAAGTATATTATGAATCATGTTCTACTTGGTAAGGTGAATCACTGATAAATATTCATTTTTAATATACTAAAATTCTTTTTAAAGTAAAAAATTAAAATTAAATCTACAATAACAAAAAACGAGCATTAAAATTCTCAAAAAAAAAAAAAACGAGCATTAAAAAATAATCATGTAATACACTAAAAATATACTTAAATGTTTGATGGGGTTATTGGACTTGGGCCCAATTCTATTTTTTTGTTGCACCCATCGGTGCCCCTGGCGGCGTGGCCAGTTGCCTCGGGTGGCAGCTGGTCGCACCACCATCCTCGGCGCTGGCCATTGCCGCTGTGCTGTGGGGGCGTGGGTGGGTGCGATCACCGCCCTAGATCGAGGCGTCTCGGGCGGGCCGGTTGCGCCCCCGAGGTGGCCTCGTGTTGAAACCAGGGCCAACCGTGGCTGTGCCTCGGCTCGGCTTTGGTACCGAGGCACGGCCTTAGCCATTGTGGCCGAGGCCAAATGCGGCCACGACCATAAGCATATATATATATATATATATATATATATATATATAGGAATCATGGATCCAAAGAAGACAAGCAAGGAAATGAAGAGATGTCGCTCAAGGCGCTTGGTGGAGCAGGCCCAACTCGAGAAGTTGAAGAATAGGAAGATTTTGCTAGGCAGGCATGAAGTTGTGGATACCCCTGAAGACCCTTTGGCGATTCTTTTCGACGAGTAAGAGGGAGTCATTGTGCCCTATGAACCAAAACAGGAAGATCATTTGACGATTATTTTCGACGGAGATGAGGGGGCCATTGTGCCTTATGAACCAAGATGAAGAGCTCCCTCTTGCATCCGAATGTCCTACTCCAATATCTTCTTGGGCAAAGTTTGAATTCGCCAAGTGTACTCCTTGTCATCTAAAATAAAAGGGATGAAATGCCATATGATACCAATTGTATGCCTTACGACTAACTTTGCATGGGAACATTTATAAAGAACATATTTTTTCAGATTTGTCGGTGCTTGTCTTTTGTGTTCACAATTCTTCTGCTTTTTTTTTTTTTTTTTTTTTTTGTTTAACAAAATTTATCAGGATGGACCTTAACTACAAGTTACATTTTTTAGCGAATAACATGTATTTTACACTGCGTGGGCTCCTCCTCTAACTCATTATCCCCTTTTTTCATGACCTGATCGTACCTTCTCTTTTTGGTGTTAGAAGCGGACGGCTCAGGGTCCTCTTCCTTTCGCCACACATTTCCGGGTTGGCTTTGTTGTTGATGCTACTGCTGCCCTAGATACTTAACAAATTGAGTAAAATATCTACTCTGAATTAGCTCCTCTATTTTTCTTTTTAGAACGTGACACTCGTCAGTGTCATGCCAACCTGCCGGTGGAACCGACAGTATTTGGTCTGGTCTACCTTAGGAGAAACTTTCATGTACTCCTTTGGAAAATGAACCATCCCCAACTCCTCAGCTTGGCTTAGGATTACGCTAACCAAATGGGTTAGCGTGGTTAAATGACGCACGGGGATTAAGCGGGGTCCTCTTGAAGCTTGACCTCTTGATTGGTCTGAATCTGACATTTGGTTGGTTGGGCCTATCTTCCCAGACTTTCCTATTACTTTGCCTTCCTCCTCTTCTTTTTTCTTCTTATCAGCTTCCTCTGTTTCTACGTAGCGATTGACCGTCCTCATTAGATCCTCATAAGAGCGAGGACGGTGGGTGTTTAGTTACCTGTGGAAGTCTCCTGACCTGAGCGCTTGGATGAATATTGGGATCGTCGCCTTGGAGTCAAAATCATACACATTATTAACTTCCTTATTCCATTTGTTAAGAAAATCTCTTAAGCTCTCCCCCTATCCTGCCTTATTGCGTAGAGGTGAGAGAAAGACTTCTTACGTTGTATATTGTTAGAGAAGTAATTCAAAAAGCTTTTTGACAGTTCTGCAAAATTTTGGATTGAGCCATCTGGGATCGTATTGAA
Organism: Ipomoea triloba; assembly: GCF_003576645.1. Classification (NCBI taxonomy): domain Eukaryota; kingdom Viridiplantae; phylum Streptophyta; class Magnoliopsida; order Solanales; family Convolvulaceae; genus Ipomoea; species Ipomoea triloba. The sequence goes on along the minus strand of NC_044923.1, from coordinate 7,656,327 downwards.
CCAGTCTTGGGTCGCTCCATCCAACGTGGACAAAAAAGCTCTGCACATAATGACATCATCTGCCCCATTCTTCACCATTGCTGCCTTATACCTCGTCATGTGCACACGCGGGTCTGAGGTCCCTGCGTAGGCCTTGATAGTTGGAAGTTTTAACTCCTTTGGAAGGGGTCCGTCCATTATCCTTGCGACAAATGGTGCGGCCATCATCACATCAGGTTCAGACGACTGCTCCCTTACTTCAATTTTCTCTAACTCCTCTATTTTCTTTTGTAGTTGCTCTACCACTTCCTCCTGCACACTCAGGGTTCGCTTGAGCGTCGTGGACCGATGCGGAACCGGCCCTCCAGATTCACCCATCTCTTCTATCTGTTGTGATTGCTCATCTTGGTGTGGACCCTTGGTGGATGACCCCTTAGCCTTTGGTTGTGTCTACAATCTTTACTGGATAGCAACCCTCTCATCCCACCGTCCTACGACGGGCATAGAAACGGTCGACCGATGAGTTGCACCGCGACATAAACGTTTGGTCCTCTTTTTCCCTATTTTATCCGTCTGCGTGGATGCCTGGGGTACTTGGCCTTGAATCTCTGCCACCAATTGGGTTAAAGTCGTCGTTGCCTATTGAATGGCTCGGGCTATCACCTGGAGGTCCATAGGCGATACCCGTACCTTGGGTGCTTGCTGTCCTCCACTGTAATTGTTGTTGTGCCGAACGCGGAGGTCACCACCATGATTTTTGTATAGCTATAATTTTAATTTTTGTATTAGTGTACTTTCTGATTCGCGGACGCTGTTTTTCTTGAACCCCAAGAAAAATTGGCACACAGCACAGCACACTGCTTTTCTAACAACGGCGGCCGCGGCGCCACTAAGTTCCGTTCTCGATTCCTCAATTCTCTCTTCTTCTATTCTATTCTACATTTAACTCCTCCAATTTTCAATTCAATAAACCTTAGAACCCTAATTCTTAAGAAACCCTAAACAGAGATATGGACGCAGACCAAAATCCTCAGCCCGTCTGCGCCCAAGAAGCTCTCAATCTCCTCAACTGCGCCACCGAGACCCCTTACGATCCTGAAAAATGCACCCGTCTCCTTGATTCCCTTCGCCAATGCATCCTCAACAAGGTAATTTCCCGTTTCTGTGTGTTTATGAGTATGCCTTTATCTCTATCGTTACCGCATATAGAGATCTTTATCTTTGCTAGTCCTGAGCTTTGGTGTTATTCTTGTGTAGATTGTGTGTTTATGGTAGTTTTGATGTGTGATCTTAGATTGTGATTAAGCTTTAGGATATGAAATTCGGATAGCAATGCTAGGTGGCTGTCATAATTATATTGCTGGGGCCTGAGCATGTAGTTTAGTACTTTAGTAAGACAATAATTTAGTTGTACCGGAATTTAAATGTATACAGAAGTGTGTTTGATCAAATTCTGAGCAAATGCAAACACTGAAGAAAGTGAGGAAATAAGTGGAGGGACAGAATGTTGAGGAAAATTTAGAGCTGCTGCAAATATTTAGTTGATTGGAAGAAAAGAAATCTGCTTTCAATAAATTATTTTTCCACTTCTGCAAGGTGATCCCATGAGGCCAGTGGTGTTTAAAGCTTTTACCTTTGTTTGGAGTGGTCTAAGGAAACAAACCTCTAGTAAGGAAAAATGGTTTAAGGTGGCTATGTCATTAAGCAATTGAAGGAGTACATGTTTTCTGAGAGTGATCTGGCTTCCAAACAAGTAGAACAGAATGCATGAGAAGGGATGAGAAGTAGTTTTTTATAGAAATTGTTCAAGGTATCAGAAGTGGAGTTTACTAGTGTCTGAATGACCTTTTGCTAGTTGCATGATATAAATGCTACAACTTAAGCGTGAGGTCATTAAAGGGTAGTTTACCAAGTGTCTGAATATCTGTGCTCGTCGTGACTCATTTCTCGTCCTCTCATCTGCGAGTACTATGCTTAGTGCTTTTCATATGGGATTCATCAACTGTGTATTTATGCTCCAAATTTCTATCAATTGGCCTATTCTGACAACAAAAGTCATATATTTCAACTGCAGTAGGGATAAACAACAATAGTTGTATACATCGTCCTGCCCTGACCACCCTACATGATGTAGGAGCATTGTGTGCTAGATCCTATGATTTTATAAAGCTTACACATAATGAGCTTAGCAATACATATTGTCAGCCAGTATCTCATTTATGTTTTCTACTTAATTGCCCATCAACACTTTACTATGACAATGCCCAAAACTTGCAATGCTGTTATATTGTACGTGAACCAGAGTATGAGAGCATGAGAATGTAGTAGTGAGTGAAACAGGGATAAAGTTTGGTGCAGTGTGTGTGCTAGAGTTCTTAATGAAGTGGTTTTCATGTATTTTCCTTATATGCTCTGTCTTTCTGTTGCACTTTTTGCTTTTGCAGTGTTATATGTGAAAAAGAATAAATCTTCATATTTAATAAAACAAGAAAGAATTTTTACTCTATAATGCTCTCTTTACCTCAGAGATATATGAAATTCTACAGCATTAAAGCCATTAAGAGTTGAGGTATGGAAAAGAAATGCAATGATATAAAATGTCAAGCAACTTAAATATGCCTTAGGTGTCTTTAAAAGTTTTGAGTCTAATGCGGTGTTTTGATTCCATGAGGTCTATAGCCTTTGAATACAGTTATCCGTTAAGTGATGAATGGAAATTGCAAATTGGTGATCTCTTGTGCAGTCTATTAGTTGAGAAATTGGCTTTTCAATTGTTTCCCACATTCGAAACTTTGATGATTGCTTGTGAAGCCCAGATAACGAGTTTGCATGTCTCCTCTGGAAAGGGAGTAATCATTAGTCAACTTATCTTCGAAGTTGTTTGTTTCAGCTTTTATAGTTTCAGAAGCTTATGAATATTGTACAAACACACTTATTTACTGGATGGCTCTAATGGGATTTCAATCCGTTTCTTGGTGTGCAACTTGCAGAAAGTGAAGAAGTTTTCGCTTGCTGAACAGAGCGAAGTTAAACCAGATACAATCAGCGAGAAGAAAAGTTAACCTAGCATTTCTTGCGTTCGCCATACTATGTCGTGGTGTAACACTTGTGTTTTTTTATTGTTGTTTTATTTTTGATTAATATGAGGGGGATTGACTACATACCAGAATTCTGTGCTGATCATAATCTGTAATAACTTCTGTACATGCATTTTACTCCCTACATTTTGTTGAATGTTTAAGTCCAACAAGAAACTAAGTGATAAGAGAAAGCAAAAAACAGGGAAAGGGCCAAACCTTCAATCAAGTGGTAATAGTGCCATTAACTCTTGTATTAATTTTTTTTTTTTTTTAAATTAGGCAATTTCAGTCAAGTTGGTTAGACTGTTATTTGGTAATTATAAGGTTACACGTTCGATTTCAATGGGAGCGGTTTATTGGCATTCTTAGTTTGAGTTGGTAAGTTATAAGCAATTTAGGCTGGTTTATCTTTTTGTAGTTATTTGTCGACTAAAGTCATAACGCATGATTTATCTTTATCACTCAATTTTTCAACGAAGGATTTATCTTTGCCACCCATTTTTTTTTTTTTAAAGAAAATGACAATTTTAGTAGTTTATCATCAAGCTTAGTCCACAATAAACAGTTTATTACATTCAATGCACCACACGTTATTGTAACCTAAAGAATCATGCTACAATTGCAATACAAAAATTATCACATATGGAGTAATATTTATTATAAGTTGGACTTATCTCAAATTTAAGTAAGGATAAAGTAATAATTTTCTAAAATAAATAAAATATATTGTGGCCGCACCATAAGTCCATAACAATATCAATAAAATGTCTTGTGTACCTAAATTAACTGTTGTGTTTTGAAAGATGTGGTTGTCTATCAAAGAAGCAAAATTGCATGAAGGGCAAAGAGTTACACCGAAATCAGCGGTAATGTATTTAAACAAGTTTCCAAAGAGCCTTAAGCTTTAGGTTGGGCAGACGAGAAGAAGCAAAAAAACAAAAAACAGAAACAGAAACAGAAAACCAAAAGATTTCTGAAAGAAGAAATCTTTTGCATTTTTTGTTTTTGTTTTTTGTTTTCGTTTTGTTTTGTTCCAACCAACCAACCAACCTCGATTTCCCAGATTTAATTTAGTGTTATTGGAGCTTTTGGATCAATCAGTTTTTGTTGGATCCTTTGATCCTATTAACAAGGATTCATAATGGGGAAGCTCTAGTTCAAGATCAATTCCTGGATTTCTATTGGATTGGTAGCAATCTGATAGAAATTCAGCATTTTCTTTCTATCTTTCCAAATTGTACCTTCTTCATCCTTTTATCATCGTCTCCATTGTTATTGTTATTCGTTGCAATTTGCAAATTCCCATTTCCTTACCATTTCCCCCTTTATGATCTGTTGATTTCAGGTTGTTCTTATCTTGAAGCCTTTTGATTTTGATTTACAAGCCCAGAAAAAATGGATCAATTCCGGCAGATTGGGGAGGTTGTGGGGAGCATGAAGGCGTTAATGGTGCTAAAACACGACATTTTAATCAACCAGAGGCAATGCTGTGTCCTATTCGACGTTTGTGTTCAGGCGTTCGACAACATCTGTGACGAGATCAAACAGAATTTAAGGTTGGACGAGAGGAGCACGAAATGGAAGCCGCTGGAGCTCCCCCTGAGGGAGCTGCATTGGATCTTCAAGGAAGCGGAATCGTACATGAGGAACTGCATAGACATGAGGAACTGGCTGGGGAAGGCGATCAGCCTGCAGTCGAGCAGGGATTGCGTGGAGTTCCACGTTCACAACGTGGTGTCGTGCTTCGTGGTGGTGATCGAGGCCATCGAGGCGGCTGCAGAGGTCTCGGGGCTGGACGAGGAGGACATGCAGAAGCGGAGGCTCGCTCTCTTGAAAAAGTATGGCCCAGAGTGGAACGAGGCGAGGCTGTTCCAGTGGAAGTATGGGGGGCAGTATTTAGTCTCCCGGGAGATGTGCAGCCGGTTGGAGAGCGTGTGGAACGAGGACCGGTGGCTGCTGCTCGAGGCGTTGAGGCAGAAGAAACAGAATAAATTGGTTGAGGATTTGATCAAGAAGCTCGATAGACCGGACAAGAATCTTGCCCCCATTCCTACCAAGCTTTTACCCACTTCCCTGCTGTTAGAAGCCAATGATTATTATGTGAAACGACGAATAGGGACGCCCGGGAGCCACCTCAAGGAGATCCAGTGGCTCGGGGAGAGTTTCGCTTTGAGAACGTTTTATGGAGAAATCGGGGCAATTAGGCCCGAGATAGCCATGGTTATGTCGCTCTCGCACCCGAATGTGCTGCAATACCATTGTGGATTCCATGATGAGGAAAGGAAAGAAGGGTTTCTTGTAATGGAGCTAATGAGCAAAAGTTTGGATATGCACATAAAGGAGAATTCCGGTCAGAGGAAAAGAATGTCATTTTCTACTCCAATTGCAGTTGATGTTATGCTTCAGATTGCAAGAGGAATGGAGTATTTACACTCAAGAAGTATTTTCCATGGAGAATTGAACCCATCAAATATTCTGCTAAGGCCAATGAATTCCCCAGCAGAGAATTATTTCCACACAAAAGTTTCCGGTTTCGGTTTATCTCAGCTGAAAAGCCAATACACTCTTAGAAGCTGCCCGAGGGCTAGTGTGGTTGATCCGGTGATATGGTACGCCCCGGAAGTTCTAGCAGAGCAAGAGCAGCCCCGGGGCAGTAAAACCGCCAGCGCGAAATTCTCAGAGAAAGCTGATGTCTACAGCTTCGGGATGTTGTGCTTCCAGATTTTGACCGGGAAAGCGCCTTTCGAAGACGGGGAGAGGCCTCTTCAAGGGGACAAAATGGTGCACACCTTGATGGCCGGGGAGAGGCCTCTTTTCCCATACCCGTTGCCAAAGTACCTTACAAACGTGATCAGAAAATGCTGGCAGACTTCACCAAATGCCCGCCCTAGTTTCTCCTCCATCTGCAGGATTCTGCGGTACATCAAGAAGGTCCTCGTTATAAACCCCGAGCACGGGCAGCCTGATTGCCCGCCCCCTCTCGTGGATTATTGTGACATTGAAGCCGGGTACGCGAGGAAGTTCCCCGCGGATAACATCCCGGGGGTTTTACCTGCAGTATCCGAAATCCCTTTCCAGATGTTTGCTTATAAGCTGGTTGAGAAGGAGAAAAGTTTAGGGAATGATAGATTTGCAGTGAAGGCAAATGATGACCATCTGGTTTCCATAGACGATCTCTGCCTCATCCCGAACAATGAAACCCGAGGAAGAAGAAGATCAACCTGCTCAGAAATCATTGACAGGAATGACCTGGGAACTTTTGCAGATCAAAGATCTGTCATCTCTGAGATCCTGCATCCAAAAAAGCTCATGTTGTCTGATAACATTTTAGACCTATCTGACAATCTTTTAACCACAGCTGACGACGAAACTCCAGCTTTCGCAGATACCCCCGAATGGAAGCTTCTATCCGCATTGCCACCTGATCATCACCAATCTTCGCCTCGCGTCGAGACACCAGTAAACAAAATCCTTTCATCATCTACAAGCACCAGGAAACAAAGTCCTCGCGTCGAGAGAGTAATGTCTTCCAAACCAAAAGTTCAACCGAGGGTTCTGTCCTCTGATTCTGCAGAGAAGAAACACTCGACAGCTGATCAGAAAGAGGCCGCGGGGAAGAAGGATTCGGTTGCAACTGAATCGACACCGAAGAAACTCTTGAGAACCATGAAAACCAAATTCAGACTAAGTAAGATCCCGGAAAAGAAAACACTCAGTTCACCAAACAGCCAATCTTCAAATTCTCCTGAGACTGATCATAAAGCAATCCCTCTAAAGCCAACCAAACCAAAAGTATCATTGAAGAATGCTATCTTCCACCATAACTTGAAAGGCGAACAGTCCAGCAAAGAAACCGGTTCGTTTTCCTTTTTTTCCATCAATTTTATTCATCTCTCTGCTAGCTTCAGAAGTTTATTTCATGTTCTTAGAACTGAAGCATGTGCTCCATCTCAACTAAAAGCCTAAGCTGATAGCTGGATTGTGACCTTTTGCATGTGCTCCATCTTAACTAAAAGTCTAAGCTGATAATTGGATTGCACATTTATGTTTATATATTATTTATGCTCAAGAGCATGTTGAATACAGGGAAGATGAAATATAAGTCCCCCGGGGCTTCGCCTGCAAGGCTGACAAGAGCGAATTCGTTGGGACTCCATGCTGCATCATCGCCATTTTCTTCGCCAATGCATCCCTTCAAACCATGCTCTCCAGCAAGAGTTACTCCTTCGATACGAGGCTTGAATGCCTCTGCATCTCCGGGATTCAGAGGAACTAAAGATAAATCGCGGGAACTGTATATGAGCCCGCGTGGACAGATCAAAGTTCCAGCCTAAGACACACCACAAAGATATGCCTTCAATCTTTTAGGCCTTTGCAATAAATATTTTTGCATGCACATTGGTATAGACCTTTGTGTTTTTTTCTGGAGATTCATCCACCTTCCACCACTTTTGTAAAGAGAGAAAAGGTTTCAAATTAGAACATTATGTTCAAAGTTGAAGTTTTTTCTTTTATGTTCATTAATCACTATATTGCAAAGGCAATCCCCTTAATAGATCCTCATGGAAACATCCCAATGTTCACTTAATTCTTGGATTGTTTAATGAAACCATAGTATGTGATGATGTGATTTATTTTAATTTGGGTTAAACAAAACTGAAAAATGGGCATGTTCTTTGATTTTCTTGAACTGAAAAGCAATTGCAATACATTTTATGATTTTGTAATGACAAAATGAAAACTAAGAAAATACAGCCAGTGAAGATATGTAAATAGAAATGTTAATTCAAGAAATGTTGTTAGCATTGGATAGGCTTCGAGGGATATCAATCTTAGCCCGAAATCGATGAATTTGACCTGATAAATCACAAAAATTTTAGAGCTGAGTTAGGGCCAAGGAATTTTAGCCCGATAAAAAATCAGTCGAAAACTAATAAACTTGATGACCTGAATGATCTAGGACTAGGTTATTCTTTGTTTAACAAGTGATCTAGGACAAAATATACAAAGAAATTATATACAAGTTCATCTTTAGTAATTTTTATTACATTTGTAAATAATATTTTAATAAATTTATTACAAAATAAAATATTTTGTATGAAAATAAATAATGAAAAATAAAAAATTATTACAATTATTATATTATAGTGTAAATATATTATTATTTTTAGTTAAAATTTAGAAATAGAGGTTTATATTTATTAGTATAAATGCGATAGTTGCCTAGTTTATTAAAATTAAAACTTTAGGATGTTAATTTTAAAATGTCAAAAGTTTTAGTTGAGTACAACCAATAAGCCTCAACAACCTGAGCATTTAGGATTAAAGGTCAATAATTTTAAACCCGACCAAAAAAAAAAATTAATTAGTTCGAACTGACAACCTAATAGGGATAACCCGAAACTGAATGTGCTTACCCAATTGACATATTCCTAAGCTTCAATCATCTTCTATTACAGAACAAGCAAAACAAAGACCAAGTCTAAGAGGTGACAACCAAATTTTACTTAATCTCAGTACCAACCCATATGGTGACAAGGTTTTGATAAGGACCAGTGGCATTATGTTTAAGAGGTCAATTTTTTATTGAGAGTAATGCATTTTATATTTATTATTGTGTGAGGACTCTAATTCAAATAAGATATGGAAACCAGACAAGATACATATAGAATGCAAATAAATAAATAATCAATGTCTCCCAAGTTTGGTAACAATCAACAATAGCTAGTTCTTGGCCTCTAAGCAAGGTCAACAGTGGCAAATTTAATTGGATTTGTTTTTATTCTAATAAAGAAAAAAAGAGAAAGTGTTAAAAAATAATAAATAAAAAAGTCAAGAGGGTGATTGCCTTCTGGTAGTCACTCTACACACGCCTGTTGGGCATTGTTGGTGCGCAAGACGCACATTAGATTGTTCTTTTCTTTTCTTTTTTTTTTTCTTTTAACATGTGGAGCCCACAAAAAACTCTAATTTTTACAACATATCGCTCTCTCCTCTCCCGCCCTCTCTTTGTTCCACATAAGCTAAAAAAAATCAAAAGATAAAAACTTCAGTTGTGCCATTGTTGGGATGCTCTAAATTAATTGAGTTGATGACTTAACTTTATGGTTGAGACCCTGGAAGTCTAGACATGTTGGGTCAAGTTGTCGAGTCAACCCCAAGTTAGGTCGAATTTTAAGTTTACACATGTCTCTCCTGAACTAGCTCCTTTTTTTTTTTTTTCTTTTTCTTTTAGGGTGTGTTCGGAAAGTAGGAAAATGATTTCTAAAAAATGTTTTCTGGAAAATGAGCCATTTTCAAGAAAAATGGTTTCATTTCCGGTGTTTGGTTGCATTCTGGAAAACTGTCTTGGTGTGTTTCGTTCATTTTCCAGAAAATGAGTAGAAATGTATAATTATATATTTTTATTATTTTATTTAAAACTCTTGAACCCTTTACCTACCTAATTACCTAATCAATATTGAACCAAAAATAATAATAATAACAGCGCATATGGCCATATTATTACATATATCCAATTTATCATCTATTAAATCATTATAGTGCAATGTAAACTTACTAAATAAACGAAAGTAAAAAAAAAAAAAAAAAAAAAAAAAAAAAAAAAAAAAAAAAAAAAAAAA
>NC_044923.1:7641485-7645535 GCF_003576645.1 Ipomoea triloba | reverse complement strand
AAAAAAAAAAAAAAAAAAAAAAAAAAAAAAAAAAAAAAAAAAAAAAAAAAAAAAAAAAAGAAGAAGTGGTCAACCTTAAATCAGAGCAATTGTAATGGATACATCGACATAATACTGACGAGATGTTGATGTATGAAACCTAGTGGGAGAAATTGCTGCCATTTTTTTTTTTAATTTTTTGAAAACCAATTGCTGCCATTAATATTGCATGTCCTACGTTATATGGTCACCCCTTAAGATCCTACTTCCCAGTATATGGCAATCACAAAATGCCATGACAAAATTAGTGCCCTGAAAATGGTCACCCTCAAACAGAACAACAACGTACTATTACTTTTGCAAATATCATTTATAAATATTTTTATGAAAGAAAAAAAAATACTCAGTTTCTGAGTCAGTAGTTATGAACAGATACTACATTGTAACAAAGTCAATAGTACTCAAAAAAAAACTTTCAAATTATTTAACAAAGTTTAATTGCATACTTAAACTTTTTTTTTTTTAAAGAAAATAACGGAAATTCATTCATTCAAACCCAAAACAAGAACATTCAAAAGGAACGAAGGAGGTAAATTCCACCATACCTTACGATCAACAATATCTAAAGCTTCTTTGCCTAGCATATAGGCAACTCTATTTGCAGACCGTTTAGCAAACACAAAATTAACATTTGAAAAAATGTTCGTAGCTCTCTAAAACATTAAAGTACAACTATCATATTTAACATGTTTGTATTGTGTACCCTACCATGATAGCACGCATCCCCTTAGAATTGATGATGAGGTGCTTAATAATAATAATAATAATTATTATTATTATTATTATTATTATTATTATTATTGTTGTTGTTGTTGTTGTTGTTGTTGTTGTTGTTTTCCTAATTAACACTTTTGCTAATGTGTATTTTTAAAAATTTTATTATATATATAGACCCAAAAAAATGAAGATTTTCATCATCCTCGTCAATGACTAGATCTAATCAATATGGATAAGGAAGTTTGTTTTCCTCATTTCATATTTTGAACAAGAGTGAAGGTCTAGTCATACAAATTCTAACTAAGGATAAGGATCGTCCTTGAATAAATTTAGACAAGGATAAAGGTCTTTGCATCCATATATAGCAGTACTTATACCGTGGACCATGGGTCATGGGTCATGGTTGATAGTGCAGTTGTGTTGAAAGGATATTGTAGTTGTGTTGAAAGGATACTGCAGTTATGTTGAAAAGGAACTGCAATTGTGCGAAACAGAGGCCGTGTCATTCATCTGGAACTGCAGTTGTGTTGAACGGATACTGCAGTTGTGTTGAACGGATACTGTAGTTGTGTGGAACGGATGAACGGCCTCTGTTTCGTGCAACTGCAGTTTCCTTTCAACACAACTGCAATATCTTTTTAACACAACTGCAATATCCGTTCAACACAACTGCAGTATCAGTTATGATCATGGTCCACGATATAATTTGCCCATATATAGCTAGATTGTATGAGAACCTTTCATCCTAACTCATTCATTCTCATCTTTCATGATAATTAAGTCATTGATTTTTGTTCAGTAGAGTTACCTTAATAGCTAACTTATCATCGTTTTTAAGGTTTTTTTCTTTAAGCTTGTCATTGAATAAGTGAAGGGCCCTAAAAAATTGTTACTTCTTCATGTTATGTCACATTAGATAGAAATTTTCATGTAAGACACAATACCAACCAGCATTATGGGCAATTAGATCTTAATCAATATATAAAAGGTTCTAATTCATTTTTGTTTTCAAACTTGAACAGCTATATATTTGAAACTTTTTAATTATATTATATATGCAATTAAATTTTTTTAAAAATAAAACTCCTTTTTTCTCTTAAAACAATGTTGTATTCTTTTAAAGATAATATATATTTCCTTCGTAATGACCAAAGGTAACATTTTTGTGAAAGTTGATTAAAGTAATTTTTTTAATGGAATATATTTAAGTGAATTATAAATTGATTACTATGTCATGGACAAGTTCATTACTAAACTGTATATTATTTTTAAAGTGTATATATGACTTGGTAAAATAATCTGGTGAATGAAATCATATCCAATATGTTAATTATTATCCATTTCTAATGTATCTGACATCCTAAAGACACCATCCCATCCGCACCTCAAGCAACATAATATCTTATGCAAGAAATTAAACAAGAGAGTATATTTAATAATAATAATAATAGTAATAATAATATAATAATAATAATAATAATAATAATAATAATAATATTATGCTAAGCACTTTGCTGATGTGTATTTTAAAAAGAAATTAATTATGAGATCCTTTGTCGAGTTAAATGTTGTTCCACCTGAGATTGCGCCAAAACTACTTGAAGACCATATCGGCGTGTCCCTATGAATGGGGCTCATGCTAATTTGTAACCTTTTCCACTAGTTCTTCTTTGGGTGTTCCCCTCTTCTGTTTAAACAAAAAAAAAAAAAATCATTGTCAATGACTAAGTAGTTGACTAGTTCTAGCCATTGATGAGAAAGTAAGTCATTCATCTTCATTCCATATATCTAAATGAGAATGAAGATCTAATCATGGCCAAATATTGTCAGGGATGAGGATCATCCTTGTCCCAGATTTAGACAATGATGAAGATCTTTGTCTATAGTCAGATTAGACGAATGAAGGTGGATCTTCCGTTCTAGTTCATTCTTATCTTCTCATAATAATTAAGTCATTGATCTTCATTACATTCAAGATAGAGGAGTCATTAAAAAATTGAAGAGTCCTAAAAAATTGTTACTTCATGTTAATGTCACGTTAGACTAATTTTCATTTAAGGAACAACACCAACAAGCATTAAAGAAAACTAATTAAATCCTAACTTATATACAAAAAGCGCTAATTGATTTTTTAAAGTTCGGGCAACTATTAACATTTTAAATTATTTTTTGACGTTTATTTAACTCCTTTCTCTTAAAACAATGGTGTATTCTTTTAATGATAATATTTATTACCTTTGTTATGAACATCTATGAATTTTTTTTATGAAAGTTGATTAAAGTAGGTTTTTTTTTTTTTTATTGTATATATTTGAGTGGATTAGAGATTGATTACTATGTCTTGGAAAGTTGATTACTATAGTGTATATTATATTTTAAGTGCATGTTTGACTTGGTAAAATAATCAGGTGAATGAAATCATATCCAATATGTTATTATCCATTTCTAATATATCTGACATCCCAAAGACATCATTCGCACCTCCATCAACATATATAATATTAAGGATGTCACAACCTTAATTTTCTCTATTGATCACTTTACCAACTCCCAAAATTATTTTAAATAATTTTATAATATTATTAATATGATATCATATCATCAAAGTTTTTTAAAAAAATGACATCTTTAGCTCTCTAATTATAGAGAAATAGTTCACTAATTAGTCGGGCAATTATAAGAGCCAATTGTCATTTTAGTGGTTAATATAGTCCAACTTTGAGGAGCAAACGTTGATATTTAATCGGTTATGTCACCGAGATATTATATCCTCGATCAAGATAATAATTTATTAACTGGGGAGCTAAATACCGAGGCTCCAATATTTTTAAAATTTTTATTCCAATTATATATAACCAAACAACAATATTAGTAATCATACCGATTCCAGCCTACTATCAAATATGTAAATACATTCACCAAAACTCCTTCCAATTACCAAGTATTTGATTTTCATTATGATTTTGATTTCTATATTCGAACCAAACACACCCTAATAAGTGTTTAGTTGGAGGAAATTACAATTCTATTCCCACCTAATTCCAACATAATTCCAAAAGCAAGCAAATTCTTTTGTTTGGGTTGGAGGTAATTGCAATCCTGCGAAATTCATTTTCATGGAATTAGAATCTCATGCCCCTACTCCCTCCCCCCCCCCCCCCCCCCCCCCCCCCCCCCCCCCCCCCCCCCCCCCCCCCCCCCCCCCCCCCCCCCCCCCCCCCCCCCCCCCCCCCCCCCCCCCCCCCCCCCCCCCCCCCCCCCCCCCCCCCCCCCCCCCCCCCCCCCCCCCCCCCC
>NC_044923.1:7633533-7641178 GCF_003576645.1 Ipomoea triloba | reverse complement strand
CCCCCCCCCCGGCCAACTTCAATCAATTCCATGAATTTTTAGGAAAGAAACTAATAACATTAAGACAAAATTACTCATCTCTTTTTTAACATAAAATTTGATGTTTGACCTCTCTCTTTCGATTATAACGTGTCTTCTTCTTCTACTCTCAACATAGAACGTCAATTAGTAGGCCAACTTCAATCAAATATGTTTTCTCAAACCTCCATTTTCTATTTTATTGTTTTCATTATGCAATTATAGAGTTTATTTACAGCGTGTTGCCTAAATTTTCAAAGACAAAATTTGAATTTGGTCATTTAATAATAATAATAATAATAATAATAATAATAATGGACATTTTGGACTTTATATTACTTATATTCCATTTCAATTTCATGTATACCAAACATTAAAATTGAAATTCCTAGTAATTCAATTCCTTCAAACCAAACACTATAATTTAAATTATCACTTTATTTTCATGTTATTCCTCTCCCATAGAATTGTAATTCCTTTTTCACTTAATTCACCTTCCAAACAAATACTCGGTAAATGTTAATTGATTGACCACTTAAACTACTCCGCGGTACACAATTTTAATAATTTGATGCTTCAAATGCGTAACAATGGATGTGTCCAAAAAAAGTGAAAGTGGGCATCAATGATTCATCCATTTTCTTGGATGGGTTCAATAGTAACTTCACCCTTATAAACTAATACACACCACTATAACTCTTCCGTTTACTTTTTCTTCCCTGAAACTGAAAGGGATGCATCAATTTTACTTTATAAATATAATAAATAAAAAAGATTTTTTTTTTTAAAAAAAAAAAAAGAGAAAGAAATTACAGTGAGGAGCACTGAGCCGTTTAACGACATCACACCCTTTTCAAACTTTCTTTTGACTACAACAAGCACCCCATATACCCCATCCTTCTCTTTTTTGCTTTATCCAGCTTTTTTTTTTCCTAGCAAAAAAGAAAAATAAAAGAATTAGAGAATAAAGGGGCAAAAAGGATCGAGAATAAAACATGCATAAATTATTAATTGGGGAATCAACATAAGTAATGGCAAAAACTAAACTTAATAATATTTGACATGGTTTGTTAATATGATATGAAAGAGTTTTTTGCATTTTTAGTCCCACGACTATAGTGCCACTATTTGAATTGATCCACAACTTTTAACTTTGCAATTTCAGTCCACGATTATTTTTTTTTTTTTTTTTTTTTTTTGCAAAAATGGTCCTTCCGGTAACTTTTTCTCTCCGAAAAAAAATTCCGGCGAATTTTTCGTCAATTTTTTGCTGGAAAAAAATTGGGCAGATTTTTTGGCCGAATTTTTTTTTTTCCCTTTTAAGCATGGTTAAAATGGACATTTACATTGTTGAAAAAAATTCCCCTTTCAAGCAAGAAAACATCGATTGTCATTTTCAACACGCCATCTATTGTAAAAAAAAAAAAAACTAATTCATTTTTAAAAAGCATGCGATCGCATCAGCCTGGACTCTAAAATTATTTTGATTTTGGTAAACTAATTAAAGTTAAAACAATTAATTTCTAAATGATTTAATTGGCTACATATCTTTTTAGAAATTAATTAGTTTTAACTTTAATTAGTTTACCAAATCAAAATAATTTTGGAGTCTAGGTTGACATGATCGCATACTTTTTAGAAATGAATTAGTTTTTTTTTTCGGCAATAGATGGTGTGTTGAACATGACAATTGATGTTTTTTTACTTGAAAGGGAAATTTTTTTTAACCATGTAAATGCCCATTTTAACCATGCTTGAAAGGGAAAAAAAAAAAATTCGTCGAAAAAATGACAAAAAAATATGCACAATTTCTTTCCGGCGAAAAATTGATTGGAAAATTCGTTGGAATTTTTTTTAGCGAACAAAAGCTGCCGGAAGGATCATTTTTGCAAAAAAATAATAGTCGTGGACTGAAATTGTAATGTTTGAAAGTCGTGGATCAATTCTAATAGTGACACTATAGTCATGAGACTAAAAATGTAAAAAACTCTGATATGAAATTAACGGATCAGTATTTACACTTAATATGTTTCCGAATCATTAACATGTTGATTCATTAACCTTTGTATCCGTGTCAATATGTTTAACTCATTACTAATGAGTCATTAGTATCCTATTTAAACAATTAAATTACTTGTGTATCTGTTAAACATATATTGATTTTTGTTTTAAAGCTTTAATTGTGTTAATAAATTAGCAAGTTTGAAAAGACAAGTGTTCAACTTATATAACATGTTTGTATCACATTGAGAATGCTGACTTAATATGCTTTATTCGTGTTTACATTTAACATGTCTCGTACAATTACTGTATCAATCCGCTAATGTTGATTACAAACTCTACCCGTTACTAAAAATTTATAACCTTCTCTTTTGTCAAAAAAAAAAATAAATCATAACCTTCTAACTATTTCCCTAAAATGCACCTGTCGTCTCCATTAATTGCCCTATTTAGTGCTTTTCTTATTTTTTTAATACTACTGGCTCTATTATAATGCAGTATTTGTTCATAACTACTTTTTCAACCTATGAAGCACAAAGATTCAATAACGACTTTCCACATTAGAGAGTAACTTGGTGCGGCTAAACCACAAGGTCCTTGGCTAGTGTTTTTCTTAGTATTAATTTCTTATTAATTCTACAAACATATATTTTTATATTGTTAAATTTAAAATTAAAATAGAGTTAATTTTACTTTTCATTCTCTAAATATAATGAAAAATCAAATAAAAACAACTACTTCTCATTTTTTTTTGATTTATTGATTGACTCTAACTGAGTTAATCAGACGGTTAATTTAGTTATTACAAGGTTTTAGATTCGATAAGAATGCACCTTCAAGTCACAATCGAATGTTTAAAAAAAAAAATTAAATATCAATATTGCAGAAGGCGCTAGTTGGGCGCCGGGGGTGCCTAGAGCCTAGGTGGCTTAGTAATCCAAGTATATCATCTCTACCTTAATTTCTCACTCAGAGCTAGGAGTTATTAGACTGTTATAATCTCCCAAACTAGTTAATTGCGTATGTTAGATGGTTAGTTGGGTACATGGCTGAAGAAATATAGAAGAGGAGTAACCGAGTAAGCAAAATAACTACTTGGGCGAGTTGAGCGCCAACTTAGCCGAGCTAGGCACCCGACTCAATCGAGTTAGGTGCTTAACTCAATCAAGTCAACACCTAAGGTGCCTAGACGGTTAGTTAGTCGATTGCCGACTAAAAGTTACTTGGGACTGAAATCGTCTTGATTTAGAGACGCCTAGCGCCTAGGTGGTCGTCTAGACTGATTTTTACCAGTGTTAAAATGTTGAAGGAGTAATCGTGAAAATGAAAAAAAAAAAAAAAAAGAAAAAAAAAAGCAAGAAACTGTCGGGAATCAAGCATTATTCCTCCCTTCCCTCCAAATCCAAACCTCCCCTTTTATCGGGTTTCGCGAATTCTCAGACATCCCACTTTTTCTCTCTCTAACTTTCTCGCTCAACAAAAAAACACCAAAACACAAAAGTCCTAAAAAAAAAAAAAGTAAAAAAAACACAGTTTTGTTCGCTTCCTTCCGTTATGTTGCTGTTCCAAACTCTGTATCTTGACATCATATTCCGTTTCACCACTCCCACTTCCTCAACACCCAAAATCTTGTGTTTTTTTTTTTACAGTCCCTTCTCGAATTCTGTTTCTTCTCTCGATTCTCTATCTCTGGGTGGGTTTTTGAAAGAATCTTGAGAAATGGAGGTAGCTTCTTCGGCTTCAACCTCTGCTTCTTCTAAGGTTCGGTTGGTGCGTTGCCCAAAATGTGGAAATCTCCTCCCTGAGCTCCCTGATTTCTCCGTCTACCAATGCGGTGGCTGCGGCGCCGTGCTCAGAGGTAACCAACATTCTTTAACCTTGTTCTTCTTTTTAACCTAGTTGCTACCTTTTTCTGTCCAATTCGTTTTCTGGGTAGGATTAATTACCATTTTGGTCAATAACCTTGTAATCTAGTGGCACGAAGTGACTTTCCCAAATGGGAGGTCATGTGTTCGAGTTTTAGTGAGACGATATTGACTCTTTGTGCTTCAGAGAGTTGAGAAAGTAGTTATAAACAGCCTCTTTGTGCTTCAGTGGCACGAAGTGATTTTCCCAAATGGGAGGTCTGATAGACCATATTGACTCTTTGTGCTTCAGTGAGTTGAGAAAGTAGTTATAAACAGCCTCTTTGTGCTTCAGTGGCATGAAGTCACTTTCCCAAATGGGAGGTCTGTTCGAGTCTCAGTCGGTATTGGCTCTTTGTGCTTCAGTAAGTTGAGAAAGTAGTTATAAGCAGATTCTACATTTGTAAGAGTAATTACCATTTTGTTGTTACAAATGGATGAAGATTGTGTTTATGGTCAAGGGTGTTGTAAAGTTTCAATTTTTTCTTTGTTTATTTGACAAGGCTGTGAATGTAGTGAACTTATGAGCTAAAATCAGAATGTGTTTATGTAACTGTATTTGTTATTATTGTTATTTTAAAAGTTTGGGTTGTTCTTGTTTTGGATGTTACAGCGAAAAAGAAAGGGACTTTGGAGGATGGAATGCCAGAGGTTTCTGATGTTGAGAACAATAGAGGGGTTTCTAGTAAAGGGGGCATTGATATGGGTTTAGGAAGTGTTTGTGAAACTGAGGTGGGAAGTAGTGGACTGGAAACCAGTAGGATGAATAAAGATGCTTTGTCTAGGAACGATGATCCGATTTCGGTTCTTAAAAGGGTTGATCAGTGTAGAGGAGATAATGGTTGCGATAGAGGTGACCATGAGCACAACAATTCTTCTAATGGTGATCGGGTGGAGTTAGGTGTGGCTCAATGTGGTGATTCTGGTGTTGGGAATGAACCCAAAGAGACGAGGCCTTCTATGGAGTCGTTTAGGTCTGGACCTGTTATTGACGGTAGGGGTGGGGAGAGGGAGAGGAAAAAGTTCGCAGAATCATACGGAGATGCTAGTAGACAAGCGGCGAGGCAGGTGAGGTTTATGGATTTTCCATTTTCGGATGAGGGGCCTTCGAAGTATGGCATGGGCTCATATTATGCTGCTAATGAGCGTAGGAAGTACTACGATGGTTTGGACGGGTTTGCTAGAGTTGCAAATCTCGAGAATGATAGAGCTGAGCTGCTGAGGAAGATTGATGAACTGAAGGACCAACTTAGCCGAACTTGTGACGTTGGAGAGAAGCCTAAAGAAAGAATTGCCACTGAGCAGAGGACGGCCCCGATTCCATCCGATCCTTATGGTAGGCACAACACATATTTGCAAGGGTCATTCGGTGCAAACAAGCAACCACTTGGGCAAGGTCACCGAGTAGGCTTCCCGTACATATACGATGATCAAGTAAGCGTTCCATATAATGGTCGACATGGTTCAATGATGCAAGATTCTTACCCTCCTCCGATGCACTTTAGGAATGGAACTCTAGGGTATGAAAACGCCTTTATAGATGAAATAATCAGAAAGCCTCCTCATCGCTCGTATTCACATTTAACTCAAATGTACCATGATCAATATCCCGGTCCTTCAGATTTCACTTCAGATCTCTTTAGGTCACATCCACATGAAAGCCATTTTCACCATCCCACGTGCTCGTGTTTGCACTGCATCAACCTAAAACGGGAAGTACCTCCTGCGGCTTTTGGGGGCCGAAGGTCACGGAATGACCCTTCTAATCCCATTTTGTATCAGCACAAAAATTCCCTTGCACAGGGGTATACTTCTGAAGGCTCGATTCATCCTAATACGAAGTGGCTTACCAGAAGTTCAAGTGACTTGAATCGAGAAAATTGTGGTCTTGGTCTTCAACGCCATCCAAGAAAGGTGTTCATTGCCCACGGTAGTGGGAAGGTTTGTAGGACTATAGCGGGCGGTGCCCCTTTCATACTGTGCTACAACTGCTTTGAGCTGCTGAAACTTCCGCAAAAAGTAGGGAAAGACCAGAACAAAATAAGATGCGGAGCGTGTTCTTCCATCATTCTGCTTGAGCTTAGTAGCAGGGGCATTGCTTTATCAGCCCCGACACAAATTAAACAAGTACTGGTTGATGAATCCATCGACATGCCAAACAAGCGATTTCGAAGTTCTAGCGGTTGCATTAGCCCCTCCTCGGATGATTACGGTGACCCTAACTTCAAGTACGAGTTCCCAGACACAAAGGTCGAACCATTTCTTCCAAGCTGCCCGAAATCAACCTTTTGTGAATCTGGGAAAAGGCACGGGGCTCATTCATTGTCATCTAGTTTCTCAGAACACGAGAAGAGCCCTGGGAGTGGTATTGCTAGAAAAGAGTACTCTTTCTCTGCCGAGTTGCACATCAAAGACGACGAGTCTCTACTACTCCCAGATTCACCTCTCCTCCATCATAATTATCTCTCTTCAGATGATGTGGCTGACAGATGTACTAAGGCAACTAAAACCAAACCTACAGATCAAAGGATTATCGATGGGTGGACCTCTCGGCATAATTCGGTGAAAGATGCGTGTGTGGCAACTGAGATAGACATACCAATGAGTGAATTTGTAAATGGTGGCGTGTCTCAAGAATCCACCGAGGTAAGCAAGGAGGAAGATCGACAGAATAGTAAAAGGGGGAACGAATCCTTCATTGTCGGTCTCTTTAAAAGGGGGTTTGGAGAATTATCCAAGTCGGGCCATAATTCTGAAAACAGGAGATCAAGTGTGTTTGTAAATGGGCAACTTATACCAGGCCGTGTTGTTAGAAAGGCAGAAAAGTTAGCTGGGCCTATTCAGCCTGGAGATTATTGGTAAGTACATCGACCAAACCACACTAAAAGACTGAATCCAATCAATTAGTTAGTCTAACTCATGACCTTATAAACCCATGTGTTCTCTCTTATTTTTTTTCAAAATGTGGGAGTCTTTAACATTCTTGTTAGTTCTCGGTATTTAAGTTGAAATGCTTACTACAACTTCTTTTCATTGTCAAACTAGGTATGACCCCAGAGCGGGCTTTTGGGGTGTGATGGGCCATCCTTGCCTAGGAATCATTCTGGTGAGAACTAATAACTCCGTCACGATATATCTGTTGTATTTGATTCGGTATATCATCAATGTTGTTGATGCGCATACTCCCTTGCAGCCAAATATTGAAGAGCTGAATTACCCCATGCCGAAAAATTGTGCTGCTGGAAACACTGGGGTGTTTGTGAATGGGCGCGAGCTTCACGAGAAGGATTTAGATCTGCTTGTTAGCCGAGGCCTTCCACTAACCAGAAACAAGTCATATCAAATTGAGATATCGGGAAAAGTTGTTGACGAGCAAACTGGTGAAGAGCTAGACGGCCTTGGCAAACTTGCCCCAACGTAAGTTTTTTCTTGTTTCTGACAACATACTAAAAATTTTCATCTTTCTTAAGGTTTCATGAACACCATGGTTTGCATGTCTCTTTAAAATTTTGCATATGTAAACTGATAACTCTTGTTATTCTTCAACAGAGTTGAAAGAGTAGGGCATGGATTTGGCATGAAAATCCCCAAATTACTTGCAGAGGAATCACATTAAGTGAAATCTTTGTTGGGAGAATCTGTCTGTGAAAGTGATGATCTTCACCCTGCAGATATGCCATATGCAGTTTGGAAATTATAGTTGTATTTTACCACCCCCCCCC
>NC_044923.1:7526733-7632943 GCF_003576645.1 Ipomoea triloba | reverse complement strand
AAAAAAAAAAAAAAAAAAAAGAAGCTATTGGACTATTTATATGTTTTGTATGTGTTGAATTTTGCAGATAAATTGTTGGCCAAGCTTTGCAAATTCAATTTTAGCAGGAGGTTCATGCCTAGATTGCAAATACTATGATGTTTAGTCCATCTTGATGCAGAATATGGCTCTTAAGTTTGGTGTTAAAATTTAAGAATAGAAATAAAAAAGTGTAAATAATAATGAAAGAAGGTTCAAATTGGTTATCGAATTGAACACAAAAATGTAACCAGGCTATTGAATCTAAAAAAAAAAAGGGTGCAATTAGATCCTTTGAGTAGCCAAATGTATATTATACTAATTAGTTAGTTGATCCCCTTTTCGTGCCACTCGAGATCTTTTTCACCATCTCAAAGGACATCAAATTGCCATTACAAGTTGCAATACAAGTCATCTTTGTATTGTAAATGTGCGTTGTAAGTTCCATTATGCACAATTCGTGAGTGTCTAAATTTTTTTGAATCGACAATAGAAACTTAGGGTTCTTTAAATTTTGAAATTTTTTCTGCTTAGAGAAATTAATATCATCATTGTAATTCATTTGTGTTATAGGAAAATGGATGTGGACTTTTTTGTTTTGTAGAATACTACTTAATTTTGAATATTGAACTCCAAGGAATGCAAGGAATACAAGCTTTGGCTTGGGAATCTGCTAAGAATGGTATTGATGATGAACCAGTGTTCATTGTAGCCAAAGTAGAAAGAAAAAGCCAGAAACTTCTCCAAAGAAATAGCACAATAAATTTCCACTCAGTATTAAACCCTAAATATTTAAGGAAATCCCAAATTCAAAAGCAGCTTAGCAAAATTTCACAGGAAAACCCTAAAAATTTAAGGGAATCCAAAATTTAAATTTAAAAGCAGCCTAGCAAAATTGGACAGGAGAGGAAAAAAATTTGGACCATTTCTCGATTTGTGCGTGTCATTCTTGCGCAGGGGCCATGCTAATCTTCTCTGTATCGTTCCAATTTTATCGGATGTCCCCGAGGGGACGATCTTGTTCTTCAATGGCGGATTATGTGGACTGGAAGAGAGCTGGTTCATCGCCCGATGTGGGAGCTGCTCAGGGAAAAGTGATTACTCATGAAGACTATTATTCCGTATAGAGGCCCATTAAGGATTGAAGGCCCAGACCAAATTTGCCAATCCATTTATTCCCAAATGTGTATAAAATAAATATTTTCTCCATTTCTTTCAAACATTATACTACGTATTATATTATATTTATTTATGTAGTTTTCTTTTCTTGTGCAATTATATTTGTCAACATATATCCTTCATCATTTAACTCTCTAAGAACATGTTTAGTTCACGGAATGAATTTTGTCAACTGGAAATGCCTCTGCTGCTTCTGTGATGCTACTGATTCTTCAACTCCCAACTCCGAAGGTTGCAATCAAACAATACAGACTTTGAAATTTGTTCTGAAGTTGTAGTTGGTCCTACAACAGAATCTTGGCCTAATTTGTTGCTCAGATTTCTTTGCTTATCCACTAAGATTTTTTTTTTCTCTTATTTGATATCTTGTGTTCTTCCTTTAGGAGAGAGCATGGCCGTTGCCGGAAGTTTCTGGGTTTCTCCGTGCAGCTTCCGTGCGGTAGATCAGATTTTTATTTTGAGTGTTGTATGGATGCTTTAAGTTGCTAAATTCTTCATGTGTACCTTGAAAAAAGAAAATGCTTGTTCAAGAGAAACACAAAAGAATAAAAGTAAAATAGTTAAGTATCAAATAGAGAAGTGGGCGTAATGACAAAATTACTCTTGACACTTTTGATTTAATGCAGATTACAAGAATCCAAATGAGCGTTTAGGATTATCACAAATAATAGCTGTATGAGAGGCACAAACCTCGGGACAGAGTGAAGCAAACAAATGCAAAGTATGAGAGTCAACACAGGCAAGCATGAAAGCAGACTATTTTTCTTTACAACCATACAAGGATTCTATAACTTATCAACAAACATCTTGATAAAGCACTAGTTT
This sequence comes from Ipomoea triloba, assembly GCF_003576645.1. Taxonomy (NCBI): domain Eukaryota; kingdom Viridiplantae; phylum Streptophyta; class Magnoliopsida; order Solanales; family Convolvulaceae; genus Ipomoea; species Ipomoea triloba. The sequence goes on along the minus strand of NC_044923.1, from coordinate 7,630,921 downwards.
TCCAACACTTATAGATTCCCCTGTAACAATTCAAACCAAGCAATAAATCTTTAAAAGATCCATTAATTTTAATCCCTTGTCAAATACAAATAACAAACCTCAATAGAAAATATAAGACTAAGCCAATAAATGCTTAACTGTCCCCTCCACCCCACTTGAATAATCCACTTACTCCTTTTAGATGACTCAAAATGAGAAACCCCTAACAAAAGAGGGAAAATTTTTACACTCTCGTTTTAGCATTCTCCTTAGACAAATCCTTATTAGCACCCATATAGCTACTCACCTAACAAAGTACATGCACAGTATCCAAGGAAGGGAAATCTGAATTATATAAAATTTTCTAATTGCAAGTTACCTTTTCCTTAATCCTCATTTCCAATTATAATGGTTTGTCTAACATGGAAAATCATCCCTGCTTTTAGCTTTGAACTCTAAACATAAAACTATTAACTATAGATGTATGTATGTGTATATATATATATATATATATACATGTGTGTACACACACATATATGGTAGGGTTCCAGTGAGATCACTTATTTAGGTAATATCGTGAAATCAGATCTTGTGCATCTATGTAATATTTTTTAATGGTCTAGATTTATTGACACACACTCCGTTCGCACACATTTAATCACCATTCGCACACACTTCAACTTGGAATATTAATCAATCTAGACTATTAAAAATTTTGATATCAAATCTTGTAAATCAATCTAAAAAATTTTAATGGTATAGATTGTTTGACACACCCACTCCATTCGCACACATTTAATCACTGTTCGCTCACACTTAATCACCGTTCATACACATTTAATCACCGTTTGCACACATTTAATCACTGTTCGCACACACTTCAACTTAGAATCTTAAATCAATCTAGACCATTAAATTATTACATGGACGCACAAGATCTTATCTCACGATCTTACCTAAACAAGTGATCTCATATATATATATATATATATATATATATATATATATATATATATATATATATATATATATATATAGGGTAGGGTTCCAGTGAGACCACTTGCTTAGGTAAGATCGTGAGATCACATCTTGTGCATCCATGTAATACTTTTTAATGGTCTAGATTGATTGACACACACACTTCGTTCGCACACATTTAATCACCGTTTGCACACACTTCAACTTGGAATCTTAATCAATCTAGACCATTAGCACACACTTCAACTTGGAATCTTAATCAATCTAGACCATTAAAACACACTTCAACTTGGAATCTTAATCAATCTAGACCATTAAAAAATTTTGAGATCAAATCTTGTACATCAATCACCGTTCGCACACATTTAATCACCATTTGCACACGTTTAATCACCGTCCTTACACACTTAATCACTATTCGCACACATTTTATTACCGTTCGCACACACTTCAACTTAGCATCTTAAATCAATCTAGACCATTAAATTATTAAATGGATGCACAAGATCTGATCTCACGATCTTACCTAAACAAGTGATCTCATATGATTCTAACTCTATGTGTATATATATATATATATATATATATATATATATATATATATATATAGCTCTATATTTGTAACATGTTGCAGTTTCATTTTATATACACTGCAATTTCTTTTCAATAAAACTACAGTTTCATTCGACATATATTATACACTCAAATATGTGATAGTGAAAGTGTGAAACTATTATTCAGTTTAATTTTATATACATTATAGTTTCATTACAACACAACTACAATATCATTTCGATATAACTACAGTTTCATTCAACATTATACACTCAAATATGTGAAACTGTTATTCAATTTTATTTTATATACATTGTAGTTTCTTTTCAACACAACTACAGTATCGTTTCGATATAATTACAGTTTGATTGGACAATATACACTCAAATATGTGAAGCTGTTATTCAATTTCATTTTATATACACTACAATGCCCTTTCAACATAACTACAGTTTCATTTGATAATATAAAAACAAATGTGAGGCAGTATCATTTGAGATAAATTGTAGTTTCATTTACGGAGCTCCGTTAAGTTGTGACGGTAGCTGTTTCTTTACTTAAAGAAATGGTGCCGTTTTTGGAACATGGTCCATGATATAACGACTTATATGGGTTGAGTTGGGTCAAGATTTTTATTAGTTGGCTTGGCAGTCACACTCGCTCTAACCAATATTTTAACTAGGTTAGTCCAACTCAGTTGAAATAACAATAGCAGACCAACCATTCCATTTGACATCACGTGTGAGAGAGAGAATTGAGAGTGAGAAAGAGATATGAAAAATGTTTTTAAGTAAAAATCTAGAAAAACATTTTCCGTCAAAATATGTCATTTTTTCTCTAAACATAATGCGTATTACACGAAACAATAACTTTTAAAAATATTTTTTCGAGTTTTCAAACTAGCCATTTAAATTTTTTTGTTTTGAAAATAAAGGAGCTAATTCATTAATCATAGGCAGAAACGTTTACAATAAAGATCGATGGAATGGCCAAACATTCCTTACAGTCAGACATAGAAACAACTTCCCTAGCAATGGCTACAGAAAACTTGATTCGCAGACTGTTTTACAAATTTGAAGCTGAATTCTTTGGATGAACTTAAAGCTTCTTTAATTATTTGGTCAAATGTACCCAAGACTGAAACTGGTTGAATAGACTTGCACACGACCTGAGTATCTATTTCCATTATTCTATCCATTGACAATATCTCCATCGGGTTGAACTGCATATCATGGTTCAGAGGAGTCTCTTTTTCATTGTCATGTTTGTCACCCAGGATGAGATTCACATACGTCATGACTAGTTTTATCGTTTCACGCTTTATGAAAAAGAACTCGCCAAAGTAAACGAGAGGAAGAAACTCGTCAAAACAACGAGAGGAAAAACACATAAATTGCAAACAAAATTAAAACAGTAAATCAAAGCAAACGAAAACAACAATGCGAAAATGAGAGAGAAACGATCGGTAACCGTGGAGATGGAGGAAAAATAGTGAAAAAACAGAGAAGACAATGAAGGGCGGACGCTGTCTGAGGTGGAGATGGCAGCAGGGGAAGACGATGGGACGCCGCCTCCGATCCGCTTGCTTCACGGAGACGGCGGCCGCGTTCATAACCAAAGACGAGAGAGATTAGAGAAAAGAGAGATTAGAGAAACCCTAAGGGGGCATTAGGTCTTCCAGGTCTTCTCCTTGTTTTTTTAAAATTTAAATTTATTTTTTATTTAGCCATTTAAAATTAGTTGATGCAATATAATATATTTTAGACAAATAAAATTATATATGCAAACTCTATCTGTAGTGTTGCCATTATTGGATGACATTACATACGTAATTTCTGTTATCTTCTCAAATTAATAAATTGTTAACTTTGTTTGTATCTTTTTAGTCCCAAGCCCATTGAAGACCATGACAAAAACTTCATATTCAGACAACTGTTGTCATTGTCTTGGCCCTAAGTTTCTTTACCCTAAATTAAGTTCATTTTATAAGAAAGATGCTTTTAAGATACTCTACCCGTTGACTTCATTATTGCTCTGATCTGGTATTCAGCTGCCAATCCCCCTAACCACCTGGATTGGATTGGATTATTCATAATTTGTTCAATAATTATATTAAGTTTAAGAATGATATGAAAATAGATTTAAATATGAAAAATAATTCAAAATTAAGGAATAAACATTCTATATTTAATTTTTATTATAGAATGAATGTAACATGTTATCCAGGATGTTTTGTAGGATAGAAAGAGTTTTGATATATTCAAACTCTTTTGATATTATCTAATTAAATAAATTAGATAATATCAATATTATCCAAAATGTATTTAAATATATTAATATTTAAAAGTCAACTACTATATAGTGTGATGGCATCCTGTTTATCCTTCCAAAATAGGTAGTCATAGGTTTTAACTCCGGTAGTAGGGAGCTTAGATTCTTTAAGTTGAAAATGTTTGAGAAAGTATAGAACACAATAATTATGCTTCAAAATTTCAGTGTCTACAATGCAAATACTAGATCACGCTACGATATGTTTAGTTCACAAAATGAACATAAGAGAAATATGTTATTTTTAGAATAAAATAATTTAATTATCAAACAATGATATATATATATATATATATATATATATATATATATATATTTATATGTATATATATAAAATCATGTAAAACAATTGCCTTAGGTGAGAAATATGATGTAATTATATCCGTAGATTGAGTCCAAATCAAGGGTCCAAATTGGAAACTTAAAAAGAAGAGTCAATTCCTTTTTTGGTCCTAGACTTATAATGGCAAAGACAATTTTAGTCCTCCATAAAAAAATTGACCAATTTATAGATACACTTATTGTGACGGGGACAATTTTAGTCCTCCGTCTATTTTCTGGTTAGTTGACCGTCTAAATGATGGGTATTTCTGTCAATTCAACAAAATTCAATTTAATTCTTTCCCCAAATTGAGTTTCCTTTCTTTTGGCCTCCATCTTCATCTTCCTCGCTTCCCTCTCGGCCAACAGCAGAAGCTTTGGCGGCAATACAGGACGACGGCGAACTCCCTTCTCCTCTTGTGCGACGACGACGGCTTGGAGTGTGTTTGGGGGCTACGGTGATGGTTTCTTAGCGAGCAGTGGCGAGACTCCGACAACCCTGGCAACAGCTCCACTAACCACCAGCAGCGACTTCCCCTGTTTTCGGCGATAACGACCGTGTGCGAACCAGAGTCGAGCTCCCTCCACCATCGCCTTCTGCAACAAAACAGTGGCGGCTTCTTCCACCACTAACAACAACAACACCAATATCTCTTTCAATTCAAGCACCACTAACAACAACAACACCAATATCTCTTTCAATTCAAGCATTACCCCCTCAACTCTCCTTGGCATCTCTTTCAATTCAAGCATTACCCCCTCAACTCTCCTTGGCATTTCATCGAACACCTCGCAGCTTAAAATAGGCGATTTCAGTGAGCAAAATAACACCCGCCAGTTGGGACGACGACAGATTTCGATCGGAAAACTCATCCACATCCCCGCAATTCCTCATAATTTCTACCTCCCAACTTCACTCGCCCTACCCTGCCCTGAAACAGAGGAGGTGGAGGAGAGATCCAACTAACCTTGTTGCGTTGCTGCTGCTTCTTCAATTGGCCGCGGTGGTGACGATGGAGATTATCGAGGTCTCTGTTGATCGATTAAGCTTTTTAGCCATGGGATTGGGGGGATTCAACTCCCTTAATAATTCTACGGCTCCCCACTGCCTTCAATGCTCAGCTTAGGAAGAGGATGCGTAGCCAACGCCGCCGCCGATCTTCCCTCAACTTCTCTCCGCTGCGTTTCCACCACTCCTTCTCCTTTTCCTCCCCCACCTGCACCAACTGTACGCTCTCTCTCTCTCACCATTATTTACTTCCTGTAATTTATTACCTATTTATGTGGTGCCCTTTTCTTTACAGTAGCTTGTTAATGACTTCCTAAATTAATGGTCAAATATGGAATTAAGAACAAAACATTCAAGGATGGAAAAAAGAGGATGAGATATCATGAAATGACGCAATTACCCCCTTCTCATATGGTCATCTAACGGAAATACAGACGGAGGATCAAAATTGTCCTCGTCACAATAAGTGTGTCCATAAATTGATCAATTTTTTTATGGAGGACTAAAATTGTCTTTGCCACCATAAGTCTAGGACCAAAAAAGGAATTGACTCTAAAAAGAAAAAAAAATCGGTGGCATTATTGTGATTTTGTGTAAGTAAGTTTTTTTTTTTTTGCCTTCCAGCGCACATTGTTGCTTCTTCCAATGCACATTGTTATGACATACAGTGCACATTGTTCCTTCTTCCAAAGCACATTGTTATGTTATACAGTGCACATTATTATGCCATACAGATAGTATTGTCAAAGCGGGACGGTCTGCCCACCACGTGCCTAATTTTTTGTGGGCTTTTGCTGGCCAGCCCGTTAGGCTCGCGGGCTAGGATTGCAATCCTAGCCTGGCCCGCGGATTTTTTTTCTTATAAAGATGATAAGAATGGCATATATATATATATATATATAACGTAGTGGGTGGACCAAGTTTTATATATTCTTGTCAAGACTCTTTTAATGCCGCACAAAATCATCTTAACTAGTGTGATTACCTCGAACTAATGCACATAAACTGAACTTACCCAAATTTCCCTATCCCCACACAAAAGGATTAAATTAATATCAATTATTGACCGTAACAAGGTCATAAATTCATCTATTTGGATAAGTCTTCATGATTTGGTCTTTGGGTGTATGATTATTATTCCGCAAATGTCAATTTATCGATTATGTAATATATGATACAAGGATGAGCTCAACAATTATTTATTTATTTAATACCCTCTTGATATATCAATTCTAAAAATTAATAGGGGCAACTCAATTAAATTGGTCTGACTATTGATTAGCTAGTAATTACAAAGTTAAACTTACCAGTTCGATTTTCAACTAGAGTGACTTATTAACTTTCTTGATTTGAAGTCATTCAATTATAGATAATCTAAGCGTTGCAGGCTTCTCTCATCACTCAATTAAAAAAAAAAAAGAATTAATTCCATTTTTTGTTCTAGATTTAAAGGTGGTAGTCCACTATTAGTCTTTTTTATCAGAACATTCATATTCGGTCATCGGTCCTATTATTATTGTGGTAGGATCATTTTTAGTCCTTTATTAACAAAATAGTTTAAATAATGCCTTAAATACAAAAGCATTTCGGTCTTTAATTATAATTTTTTTTAAAAATAAACATAAAAATGTATCAGGGTCAACCCATTTTGTATGAAAAAGATCGAAATGCCTTTGTATTTAACAATATTTTGACGATTTTATTGATGGAGGACCAAAAAAGTCATGACACAATAATACTAGGACCAAATGAGGATATTATGATTTAAAAAAAGACTAAGGCCCTGTTTGGTAAATGGCTGTTAGCTGATTGTGTTGGCTGTTTGGGTTAGAAAGTATGATTTGTTGATAACATTAGTTGATTGTAGAAAGTTGTTTGATAGATTAGCTGTTAATTAGCTGATAGCTGTTTGGTATAATTTCTTTTATCAAAAAGCTAATTGAAAAGGCTGCTTTGAGTAGCCTTTTAAATTTTAGCATTTTGGAGTTAGAAAAAGCTTATTAATCAAACAACTAATGGTGGTCAAATAAGCCAAAATTGGCTGATAGGCTGATTATTTACCAAACAGGGCCTAAAAGTGAACTGCCACCTATAAATCTAAGACCTAAAATAGAATTAACTCAAAAAAATTTGGCCTTGTTTGGCAAAATAGTTAACTTATCAGTCAATTTTTGATTTATTTGACCACTATTAGCTATTTGACTTGATTAAAAAATTAATATAAGTATTTGATTAATCAACTTTTTGTAACTCAAAAATGCTAAAATTCAAAAATCTGCTCAAAGAAACTTTTTCAATTAACTTTTTGAGAAAAGAAATTATACCAAACAGCTATCAACTAACAACTAATTTATCAAACACATTTTTACAATCAACTAATATTATCAACTAGTCATGTCCCCTAACTCAATTAGTTAACAGCCATTTACCAAACAGAGCTTTTGTTGACCCATCAATTCTAAAAATTAATTAATCCTTTCTTGATATATCAATTCCAATAATTAATTAATTACTTATTTAATTAATACCTCCTATCAATTCCAAAAGACGTAGACTCCAGAAAACCTGTGATCTCCCCGAATCCCGATCCAGTATTATACGTGTAAAGTATATTTGTAATAAATAATTTATGAAAAATATATAAAATCAATCAAAAACGTGTCCTCAAAGAAAATTATGTCTAGTTTAGATTAAACTAATGGCATCAAAGTCTCCATCACCAACCATAACCATATTCTGCCCATAAACTCCGTGCAACTTCTTGGAACGTTCAGACTTCACACTCACATTGTATAAACAATTTCAAATCTTATTTAGCTGAATTTCGGGAGAAATAAATAAAATTATTATTACTATTTGTAAATTTTTATCTATTATATTTATTATTCATTAGTAAAATCCATTCTTCTTTCTTTCATTTTTCTATTTGGTATTTTCTTATAATTTTAAAATTCAAGCTTTTGTATTTAATAAATATTGTTAATGTAATTTCTAATTTCTAGTATACAAAATTACAAAAAATAAATTGTAAATAATTTTAATCCAAGTTTTGTTTATCAAATAAAACACATACTATATATGTAAATTAGACAAAATTATACCAAGAGTAACTTTTGTGTGAGAACGCTGAACGTCTCATGTATTAAAAAATACTCCGTATTACTTTGACCCAAGCTACTTATAGCTGATTGGCTCAAGTCAAGAAAGTCAATAAACAGATAGATTGCTCCGGGCCCATAAGGTGTTGAACTTGAAATCTTGTGGTTACCAAACCAACTCTTTGACAAACTTGATTGGAGTTGTCCTATAATTATATGGAGCTAGCTTTGTACATTTAGTCATTTTGTTGTTTGTGCATAAACTTTTGATCATAAAGTTTGTGCATAAAGTCATTTTGATAAGATATAAATAGGCTAAATATTATATAAAATGAAACATATATCATGATTATACCTCATTGAAAACTGAGGTTCTGAAACTTAAGATTAGTCTAGCTAGCATATGTTCTTTTAGTTAGTGTATAAAAATTTATATATATATAGAAATCTGTTCAAATATGGCCGCGCATTCCCGTGCGGTCGTGCGATTTACATCACTCAATGTTAAGAAATGCACCAAAATGAAACCGCACCGACCGCACGGGAATTATTAATTTCTTAACGGCACCGACCGCACGGAAAGGCACGGACGCACCTGATTATGACCCTATATATATTATGTAGTGAGCTTTAAAAAAATATATTATGTAGTGATATTTGTATGCTAACATAGTATAACTCTTTCCTAGTTATTTTCAATGGGTCAAAAAGAAATGGAGAGAGAAGGGAGAAAAAATAAAAAGGAGAGAGAAAAAGCTAAGGAAAAAAGAGATATTTCCTAGCAAATATATATATGGGATAGTATTAGAGCAAGCTAAAGCTTGTTCACCATTTTTGCAGGCGAGGTGAGAGAAAACATATATGGAGAAAGGAGAAAAGGGAAGAGAGAAAGCCATATGGGATTGCGGCAGCTCACTCTACGACTCCTTCGAGCTAAAAACCTTCGAGCGCCACCTCCACTCCGCCATATCTTCTAGAACTCTCTCCATGCCCCATTTATCCGACCGCCGGATTATTCCGCCGCCGCCGCCTCACTCCAAGAAGTCATCATCTTCCAAGATTTCACGCTCGCTTCAGAAGCTACTCAAGTCCGTGTTCCGCCCCAGACATCATAAGTCCGCCGCCGCCGCGTTGTCGGAGATCCCGGAGTACGACACGATTTCGCCGGAGATTGGGCCCTTTGTTCGGAGAACGGCCTCCGATCGCTTCAAGCCGGCTCCGCTGGGTATTTCGTGTGCCTGATCGCACTAGGAAAGAGCTTCGCTTGTAGTAAGTAGTCTACGGCAAAACAAATTAGTATTTGTTGATTATAAATATTTTTATTTTAATAAAGTAGGGGACATGTCACTTTATTTAAAATTTCTCTAGCCAAATAGATATATATAATTTTTCTTTACTTTTAGGAAATGTAAAGTATGGTTAATTAAATTAAAAACATGTGATAATAATAAGTTTTTGGGGGGCCATGGCAAATTTTATTGTGGATCGGACCATGGTCCAAAACGGTATTGTATAACATATTCAGTTACATTTCACCACAATTAAAATTTTATTTTATTTCAACTACAAATTCATTAGACATTATACATACAGTAGTCTTATTAGAGTGAGACTTTTATCGAATTTCATTTTATACACATTATAGTCTTATTATAACACTACTAGTTGGCAGCCATGGATGAGGATGAAAGGTTCGCGCCCATAGTTGCTTTTGCCTCGCTCACCCTATACCATTGTCATGGGTAGCCATTGACAAGGATCTTTCATTCTTATTCTTTATCGTTGTACTAAATAAGTGAGCATGACATCATTCTTGTACAAATTTAGAATGAGGAGAAGTTTCAATTTTTATAGTACCTAATTTTAGAGTAATGCAATCTTCTAAAAAATTACTCTTCAATATTTCTTCATTGATACGTCATTATTATATTGGTTTCAATTTTTTTAAGATTTAATTATGATATGACTCTATTAATTTGGGGCATATTTGATCAATTCAAAAATAAAGAAATTTTCTTTTTAAGATTTAGTAAACAATTTTAGGTCAAAGGGTAGTAATAAATTTAGTAGGGAAAATAGTATTATGGTGAATTTTAGAATGATTATAATGTTTGACCCGTATAGGCTACGCTTTGGTTAGTTAACGCGTGCTTAGCTTGAACAGGTGGTCGTGGGTCGTGGGTCGTTTAGTATCATTATTGATGCTTATAATCCCACTTTTTACGGGGTTTACTATTTTGTTTTGGGAATGCGACTTTTTTTTTCTTTTGAGATTTTTTTTTTTTTTTAATGAAGTGAGCTAATTGTTTTTTCAATAGTTATAGTTATACCATAAACCTGAGTCGTCTTACAAGGTGGACCCATCATAATTTACATATTAAATGTTCACAATTTTCAGAGTTAATTCCAGCAATGGTCCTTCGATTACGTTGATTTTCCAAAATTAGTCCCTAACTTTTAATTTGGACAATTTAGGTCCCTTGACTTTCAAATTCTTTCCAACGTTGGCCCTTTCGCCAAATTTTGGTTAAATTGAAGTCAAATGAAGGAGTAAAATTCTCTGTTCACATGTTTAGTGTATTATTACTCGTATTTTTCATGTCTTATACGTTGTATATATGAATATAATCTCAGTCGAAGTTTCAATCTAAGCCATATAATTTGATTGCATTTTTTTAATGTCTATAATAATGCTAATTTTGTGTACAATTATCAATCAACTGAAGAATTTTTAGTAAAGACTGAAATTACATCGAATGACATATTTACATCATTTGTTAAATATTATATACTTTGAAATCATTCATTAACCTTAAAGGTTGGATCACCTGTGATGTTAATGAGAAATATTGACCACACTCTTGACATTTGCAATGGTACTCGGTTGGTTGTAACGAAATTAGCTGACCATGTTAATTATAAAAGCACGCATATTGACAAAGACAAATGCTGACAACAATATACTAATAGCTAAAATGACTATCGGTCCATCAGACCCAAGACTGCCGTTCAAGTTTAACAGAAGACAATTTCCATTGATGTTTTCCTATACAATGACCATCAACAAAAGTCAAGGTCAAACACTATCGAATGTTGGTTTACTATTATAGAAATAAGTTTTTGTTCATGGTCAGTTATATGCGGGCATGTGGTTGCATCAAGAGGGAGTAATCCAAACGGGCTCAAAATCTTAATTTGTGGTGAACCCGAAATATTTGGTACTTCAATTCTACTACTAATTTAATTTACATAGAGGCTTTTAATAATTTGTAATTTATATTTTCAATAATAACATTTGTTAGTAATTGCACATGTTTTCGTAAACTATATTATATTATTATTTCCTTTCTTTTATTTGTTTATTTTTTTTTAAACGAATGAAGGGGAAAGCTCCGGTTAGGACAAAGCACAGCTTAATTAACAGGAAATAACACACCAACAACGCCTCTATCATTCACAAGACCCCCAGAATATGAACTAGAGGTCATGCAAATTCAATCCAGTCACAGTCGCGGTTGATTGCTACTTTTGCTAAAGCATCAGCTACCACATTATCCTCCCTGAGGCAATAGGAGATGCACATAATTCAATTCTCTTTCTTTTATTATAAATGTTACAACAATACTTTATATTTAAATATATAAGTTTAGATCGTGCATCGCACGTAACAATATCTAGTTACTTATAAAGGAACGTGTAATGTTTTTAAAATCAAAATGTAATATTTACGATTGAACAATTATTTTTGATAAAAAAGTGTAATACTAGTAATTGATAAACTGATTGATTATTACTTATGAGAGAAAGTGTAATACATACTTATGAAAAAAAAATGTGATAATTTTGGTTTTTAAAAAATGTAATACTTTTAAATCAAAATATAATATTAAGTTTATGTTGAACACTCACTTATAAGAAAATTATACTCTCTCCGTCCCATTTTATGTGTCTAGTTCAATTAACGAGGTTTGACTGAAGTGATTTTTAATTTGATTTTTTATAATATTAAATTTAGTATTAATATACAAAATTTATATATTTAAAAATACACTAAAAGTACTATCAAACACAAAAAAAATTAAATTTTAAAATAAGTAAAAAATACTACATAATAAAAAAAATAAACAAAGAAGAAAGAGTTGATTTGACTAATAAATAGTAAGTAGGACAGAAAGAGTAATACTTATTAGGCCTTCTCCAATAGTTAGAATTTTGGAGTAGTTTTTGAGGAGATTTTGTAAGTGTGACTAGGAAAGAGAAAATGAGGTGGAAGAAAAAAGAAAAGAAAAAAGAAATACAAAACAAAAATTGACCCAAAAAAATTTAAAAAATTATTACGCGCCTGCCTGGGCACGGGAGTTGCGCCTCACGCATGTGAGGTGCAACTCCCATTAAAGTTGGTGGGGTCCACAACATTTGTAAAATTCCCATACTTGCAGGAGCAAAATTTTCCCTCTCTCTCCTCTTTATCTTTCTCCCACCTCATCATCTTCTCCTTAAATTTCGTGTAAAGTCCCCTTAGTGGGGATAGCCTAAGGGAAGTATATACTTGTGAAAAATCCGACGTTATGTATAAAAATATGACAAATTTTGTTGTTGACCATGAATAATAGGTACATTTTTAATATATTAAAGGTACATTATTTATGTACAGAATATACAATATTTGATACTCGTAATATACAAAATAATGTACATTCAATACTCAATTAATGTACCTTCCATACACAAGTAATGTACCTTTAATATGTGTAGACTTGATCAATGGAATAATGATTGTAAAAATATGACACTATATATTTTTCATTTGTGTCCTCCCTCTTGAAATATAAATAAAGTAAGAGTCAACACTTTTGTGAGACCATCGCACGAATTTTTATTTATGAAATGGATCCAGTATTCGAGTCGAGTCATTATTTATAAGGAAAAGTATAATACTCCATACTTTTTTGATAAAAAAAGTAATAGTTTTTACATCAAAATGTAAAAAGTATTATATTTTCCTTAAAAAATATATTACATTTTCTCATATAAATAATAAATATTTTATTCATGATTTAATATTATGTTTGTTAGTACTAGTATTACATTTCATCTTAATCCGACCCGTCTCACGGACATTCTCACACTAAGGGCTCGTTTGGTTCGCGGAAAATATTTGAAGGGAAGTGGAAGTGAAATTCCGTGGAAAAGTAGTTACCAGGAAAATAAATTATGTTGTTTGGTTGGTGGAAAAGAAGTTGCTGGGAAGATAAATTATGTTGTTTGGTTGGATTTAAAATGGTAAGGAATAATGTGTATAAAGACCTATATGCCCCTACAAATTAATAAAAGTAATAATAATTAGAAAATAACACAAAGGGTAAATTTGTCCAATCATACCAATTTTTCTTCCCATCCTCCATGGAAAACAAAATCATTGGTTCAACCAAGGATTTTGTTTTCCTCAAATTTGAGGAATTCATTTTCCATTGGAAAATGAATTCCATGAACCAAACATCACAAAACAATATTTTCCTCCACTTTAAGGAAAACAACTTCCATGGAAAAAATTTTCCACCCAACCAAACATACCCTAAAAGTTTTTGTCCTAAAGTAAATATTAATATATAAATTTGATATGTTATTCTAACCTATTTCACTGTGGAGCTGTTCAGCATTGGTCGGCGAGCTTTGGCCTGTGTGAAAAATAAATAGGAAAAAGTGTCAAATAGGTCACTGAACTTATCGCTTTTGTGCAATTGGGCCATTGAACTTAAAAAATGTGCAATTCAACTACTAAACAAGCAAAATTTGTGCAATTAGACCATTTTTACAAAAAAATTTAATTCAATTTGAGTTAAAAACATTTCAATATTGACTCTCAACTAGTATGGTAAGTGAAAATGTCACTCTTAATACATATATGTTAGTAATATAATTGGATTTTACTAGAAAATTTTTGTAAAAATAGTCCAATTGCACAAATTTTGATTGTTTGATGGTTGAATTGCACACTTTTTAAGTTCAATGGCCCAATTGCACAAAAGCGATAAGTTCAGTGGCCTATTTGACACTTTTTCCAAATAAATATGGTGCATGTATACATAACCAAAGAAGAGTTTTCACTTGAAAGTTTGCAATGTTGCATCATATCCAAACCCAGTACAAGTACATTTATAGAGACCAAGAATGAACTCTAAAAAAACTCATGTTACAATTACATTTCCCCTGATGCCTTTGTTAACAAAGCAAAGGGTGTAACAATAGGGTTTATTATGGAACGGTGGATTAACGACAAAAAAAAAAAAATGGAAAGAATACATGATCGCTAACCTAGAATGGCGAAAAGCACGCACCAGATTGATCTCGGGTTAGTTCAGTGCAGGGCGAGGGGCTAACCTTAACTGCAGCACCGACAGCATCCGAGCACTTCCATGGAGGATTTCGCGGTGATTTAGGACCGTTAAGGTGGATGTTGGATAGGCAGATGTTAGTGAAAGGAGATTTCGCTATACCGCGTATCCAACCGGGCTGCAGAACCTGTTCGCCCCATACATCCCTGATTTTGATGTCCTGGACGATGGGGATAGCGTTTGGGTCGAATTTCTCGTCTGGATGCCCGCCAACATCACCCGCAATCCTTATCCCCGTTCGTGTCTTTTCCATGTACACATTGGAGAAGGAAATGTTTTTTATGACCCCTCCACGCCCGATGTTAGTTTTTATGTGGATGCCAACGCCCATGTTGGAAAGGGTTATATGCTCAGCCAGAACATCGGTTACACCCCCCGAGGTTTCACTTCCAACAGCAATTCCAGCGAACGGGGAAGAGCCAGTCACCCTGCGTATGGTAATCCCGTGGCTCGGGCGTCCATAGGCAATGCCATACTCATCCCACCCGCTCTTCACAGCCACTAGGTCGTCCCCAGTGGAAATGTACGAGTCCTCGATGCAGACATGAGAGCTCGAATCTGTAATAGTCAATTACAAATACAAATCTTAATAATAGATTAGGAAGACAATTCAGTTCAATGTTGTTAAGACAATCGATAACAGCAGGGCCGGTTTTTTTATTTGCGTAGCCCTGCGCTAGTAAATAAGTGAGGCCCTATCAAAGTATAAATAATCTGGGAATTGAAGAAAAATTGCAAAGAGAAAAATGCAAAAAACCTAATTTTGGGCCAATATAATCACAAATACATATACAAACTATTAGGCCAGGGCTGGACTAGGGCCCCCAAAATTTTGGGGCCCATCTTGCACGCCCTAAAATCCGGCCCTGGATAACAGCACAAACTGTCCTAAGTTTAGGAACAAGTGACGTTTTGTTTAGGTAATTGTGGGCGTACCAGGATCAATTCCATCAGTGTTCGGAGAATCAGTAGGAGCCAGTATGGTGACATATCGAACAACAACATTGCTGGCAAACGAAAATCGATAATTGTCACTATAAACTTATACCAAAAACATTGGAGTAAATATAATTTCACTCGAAAGTCCAAATGCCAAGCAAAGTAACAATTATCATAGTAATTACCATCAGGAGTCAAACTATAGGTTCCATAATCATCTGTTAGATTTGATATAAAATGTGGCACGAACAAAAATTGTTACCTGCAATAGACGGGGTGGATATTCCAGAAGGGGGAATTCTTGAAAATGACATTAGAGATGATTATGGCTCTAGAGTTCATGAGTTCTATCAGATTCGGTCTTGTGAATTGAAGAGTTCTTTGCCTCCACATGTTCCACCACACATCACCTTGACCATCAATTGTCCCATTCTCACCTGAAAACGTTGTTATATTTGCATGTAATAGCAAAATTTGTCTAATAATTGTCACAACTCGTGCATTTTTTCCCCGAGAAAACAGATCAGAGCAGACACACAAGTCATCCATTATCACTCTGCTTATACTTTTGTTTAAAAGAAAAGCTCAAATGTAAAATCTTGTCTACAATTGAGGTAAAAGAAGTAACATAATTGGGACAACCCCAGCCAAGTTGGTTAGGTTGTTGGCTTGGAAACCACAAGATTTCAAGTTCGACTCCCGATAGGAGTGGCCTATCGGCCTTCTTGGTTTGAGCAGGTTGGGAAACTTAGGCTGGTTTACCTCCTTATGACCCTTTGCTGGCTAGGGTCACAAAGAGAGGTTTACCCAGTGCACAATTTCGGATAATGACTGTGGGTTTCCCTCGTCATCCAAAAGTAACATAATTACTGCTCTAAACCAATGATTACAAGAACGCTATTATCCATACTCACCAGTGATGATAACATCTCGAAGCCCATCTCCATGAATAAAGCTCACGTATCTTTCACCAGGCAGCTCTCTTCCCCTTCCATATGATGGCAATGGAGGAATTAAAGGCCAGTTTGTTGTATCCTGCATACTCAAGCCATCTAAACTTCAGGTATCTTATAATGCATTATTTGAAGGGAATTAAACCTGGGACTATGCAAAAATGAAGATGATACAAAACTCATTCTTTGTATGAACACAGAACAAAACCACAGCACAATAAAGAATTGCATTGCTGCCCACGAGTAGCTTAGTAGGCTCCTAGGTGTCAAATTATGGGGCAAGATACAAGATCGAGCCTGGCAGCTGGAGTGTGGTAGTTGCACCACATTGTGGTGGGCTCATTGCGAACTGGTCCTCCCATCTAATGGACCGGTGCCCAATGTGGTGGGCTTCGTGGGAACTAATCATCTAATCTAATGAGTCCTTGAGTCACCGTGATTTACCACATCCACAATAGCACAATAAAGAATTGCATTGGTGTCCACGAGTAGCACAGTGGGCTCCTAGGTGTCAAAATGTGGGGCAAGACACAGGATCGAGCCTGGCAGCCGGAGTGTGGTAGTTGCACCACATAGTGGTGGACTCATTGCAAACTGGTCCTCCCATCTAATTGGCCGAAGCCCAATGTTGTAAGCTTCGTGAGAACTGATCCTCTCATTAATAATGAGTCCTTGAGTCACCGAGATTCACCACATCCACAACAGCACAATAAAGAATTACATTACTGCTCACGGGTAGCTCAGTCTATTCCTGAGTGTCAAATTATGGGGCAAGACGCAAGATCGAGCCCTAAACACCGGAATGTGGTAGTTACACCACATTGTGGTGGGCTCATTGGTCCCATCTAATGGGGCTATGCCCAACATGGTGGGCTCCTTGGGAACTGATCTTCTCATCTAATGAGTTATTGAATTATCGTGATTTATCATCTCTACAAATCCTGCCGGGATTTCACATTTCGTGGGCAAAGAATTGCATTGCAACAGAAAAATGAGGAGAGTTTTTGAGTACCTGAGTAGCTTTGATGACAGCATCTTTGTCCAAGTACAAAGTCATGTGGCTTGTAAGATTGAAAGGTCCGGTGAGAAAAACGCCGGCCGGAATGTAAAGAAGAGTGCCGCCGCTTCTATTCAAATGCTGAATTTCATAAATCGCTTCCATAAACGCCTTCGTATTCAACGTCTTGCCGTCTCCCACGCCGCCGAAGTCGGCTATCGATATCCTATTGCTCCGCTCCTTCATCGGAACAATCCCGGAGCACGTTTCCCACTCCCCCACCGCCGAGCAGGCCGCCAGTAGCAACACCGCCGCGCAGCAGGGCAAAATCGATCGGAAAAACCGACGCATCTTCGATCCGGAACAAAAGATTCAGACTTCCCGGAGAAGAGTGTGGGTTTTACCTTTTACTTTTTCATAAAAACAGGATTCTTTGTCGGTGGGTTTTGGGTTTGAACCTCGCAGAAAATCTACGAATTTCCCAAGTAATCGAAATACTAAATGCAAGATAGAAAGATAAGTTGTAAAGAACGAAGAAGAAAGGTTTCAAAGAGCGAAGAATCTGTGGTAATTACTTTAGGAAATGGAAATGAAAGAAGAGAAGAAAAATGGGAAACGGGGTTTAAGATTCCGAAGCAACCTGGAGAATGGAGAAAAGGGAAAATATTGTTTGCAAGATTGGAACTTTGAGAGAGATTTTAACCAAATTTTGTGGCCAAATGTAATGGGTTCTTCATTATTGGCATTTATTTGTCACGAAAGATGGATGAAGAAGAGTTCAGTTACAGATTGCAGTAATAAGTACACAACACAATTATGAGGAGTGCTGTAGAAACATCAATAATCAATTTCTAAATCTAAAAAGTTTTTTGAGTACTTAAATTGCCAATGAAATGTCTTTTTATCTTTTGACAAAGTTTATGGACTGAGATTTTTAGTAGCTGTACTTTCTCTCCCTTCAAAGTAGCTCAATTGTTACTCATGAGATAAAAGATAGGATGAAGCATGTCTTTTTCAACTTAACTAACTTAGAATGTAATTGTTCGCCAAGTACTTTGTGTTTGGATGACATATAATGACTCTCTCATATAGGATATTATGAGATCGAACTTCCGTGGAGACATTGTGCTTCACTAGGAAGTAGCGTTGAGACTGCAGCTACTTTAAAACTCTTAAGGGACTATTTTGCTGTGGATTTCATCATATTCCAGAATTCAATACAATTCAATGGTCTTGTGCAGGTAAGAATTGTTTTGTATGGATGGGTCGAAAGCCTATGGTGTTCATCAAGGATTCTGAGTTTAATAATTAATATGGGTTTACTTAATCCATTATTTAAGAAAGAACAATGTGCACCGGAAGCTAGAGAGACAATGTGCACTAGAAGAAATAAACTACACACTCTAAAAAGGAAAATTATACACTCGATGAAGGGAAAATGTGCACTCGAAAAGGGGGAAATTATGCACTCGAAGTAATACACACACACACACACATTATAATGTGCATTGAAAGAAGGAAACTATGCACTCTAAAAAGAGAAAATATGCACCCGAAGTAAAAAAATAATAATAATAATAAAACAAAAAAAAACGTTACAATGTGCACGAGAAGAAGGAAACTATGCACTTAAAAAAAAAAGAAGAAGAAGAGGAAATTATGCACTCGAAGAAGGCAAAATATGCACTAAAAAAAGGGAAATTATGCACTTGAAGTATAAAAAAAAAAAAGAAGATACATTGACTTACATAAATTCACCAAATAGCCCTCGCTTTTTCTTTTAATCAAATTTCACTCATTCTACCTTCTGGATAGTTGATCTAGATTTAATCAATGGTTGAGATCTCATCCTATTTTTCACATGGAGAAACCTTTGCATTTGATCCGTATTATATATATATATATATATATATATAGAGAGAGAGAGAGAGAGAGAGACGCGCCTTAACAGAACGGGCGCGGTGGCAGTAATTTATATATATATATAATTACGAAAATCACAGTCGTCCAGATCAACGAATCAGATGTAATTTTAAAAAAAATGACGCGGTGGCATTTTCGTAAATAATTCAAACTTTGGTGCAAGTAAATGTGTTATAAGTGCAAGTAGTTGGTACACATTTGCAAGTAAAAAGTCCAAGTAAAATCACTTACAAGTGCACCTATTTTCATTTACAAGAGCAAGTAATTTACATTGTTAACATTCGTGCATCTAGGTGCAACTAATTATATCGTTAGGTGCAATTAGTTATAACATTAGGTGCACTTAGTATTGATGCTCAGTGTACATTTTACTTGCATCTGTAATACATTTTACATGCACTTGTAATACATTTTACTTGCACTTGGTGCACTGTATGAAATTGCTACTTGCACTTGTAAAGTTGTAATACATTTTACTTGCAGTTCGATGTTCAATTATTTACGAAAATGTTACCGCATTTAAAAAAAAATTAGTGTTTCTCATCCATTAGATCTGGACACGTGGATAGATGTCATGCGTTTTTAGTTCTTTCCTGGTGGCACCTTTCTCATTTGAACGCAATTATATATATCTATATATATATATATATATATATATATATATATATATATATATATATATATATATATATATATATATATATATAGAAACACAGTATACAGACATACATAAAACAAACAATATATATATATATATATATATATATATATATATNATAATGTGCATTGAAAGAAGGAAACTATGCACTCTAAAAAGAGAAAATATGCACCCGAAGTAAAAAAATAATAATAATAATAAAACAAAAAAAAACGTTACAATGTGCACGAGAAGAAGGAAACTATGCACTTAAAAAAAAAAGAAGAAGAAGAGGAAATTATGCACTCGAAGAAGGCAAAATATGCACTAAAAAAAGGGAAATTATGCACTTGAAGTATAAAAAAAAAAAAGAAGATACATTGACTTACATAAATTCACCAAATAGCCCTCGCTTTTTCTTTTAATCAAATTTCACTCATTCTACCTTCTGGATAGTTGATCTAGATTTAATCAATGGTTGAGATCTCATCCTATTTTTCACATGGAGAAACCTTTGCATTTGATCCGTATTATATATATATATATATATATATATAGAGAGAGAGAGAGAGAGAGAGACGCGCCTTAACAGAACGGGCGCGGTGGCAGTAATTTATATATATATATAATTACGAAAATCACAGTCGTCCAGATCAACGAATCAGATGTAATTTTAAAAAAAATGACGCGGTGGCATTTTCGTAAATAATTCAAACTTTGGTGCAAGTAAATGTGTTATAAGTGCAAGTAGTTGGTACACATTTGCAAGTAAAAAGTCCAAGTAAAATCACTTACAAGTGCACCTATTTTCATTTACAAGAGCAAGTAATTTACATTGTTAACATTCGTGCATCTAGGTGCAACTAATTATATCGTTAGGTGCAATTAGTTATAACATTAGGTGCACTTAGTATTGATGCTCAGTGTACATTTTACTTGCATCTGTAATACATTTTACATGCACTTGTAATACATTTTACTTGCACTTGGTGCACTGTATGAAATTGCTACTTGCACTTGTAAAGTTGTAATACATTTTACTTGCAGTTCGATGTTCAATTATTTACGAAAATGTTACCGCATTTAAAAAAAAAATTAGTGTTTCTCATCCATTAGATCTGGACACGTGGATAGATGTCATGCGTTTTTAGTCTTTCCTGGTGGCACCTTTCTCATTTGAACGCATATATATATATATATATATATATATATATATATATATATATATATATATATATATATATATATAAATTTATTTAGAACCACAGACTAAATTAGTATTTTCAGCATCAATCATCATGTTATATGTAGGACCAAATGAACCATGTCCCATGTGGCCTGTCTTTGACTCTTGTCAATAAACCCATCCTCGTCTCAGTAATATTTTAGAAGCTTCGGAAGTAAATTAAATAAATAAATTTAGATTAAAAAAAAATACGTGACTATGGTCATTAGGTTTTTTTTTTTTATTGACAAAAGGAACACACAATCACTTCTATTGGACAAATTTTATTTTATAACCCTAGCCAGCAAAGGATCATAATGGGATAAATTAGCCTAAGTTACCCATAAATGACCAGCTCAAACTAAGAAGGTCAATAGGTTGTTCCTGTTAATAGTCAAATTTGTAACCTTATGGTTATCAAGTCAACAGTGTGATTAAGTGGATGAGTATAGTAAGAAAATAGAAACAATCAATCTTGACCCAGCAAAATGCTTCTCACTCTCAAAATTTCTATACAGAAATTATTGTGTGGACCATGGTTCACATAGCTGTGTGGACAATGAATGCAATATACACTTTTAATATACTAAAAGTAGATTATTTGTGTACTGAATATTCATTATTTGATAATATTTAAAAAAAATCATGTACTTATATAATGTATTTTACGTATACAAATAATGTACTTTTAGTATATTAAAAATATACTTTTTATTTATGGTTCACATAAATGTGTGGACCATGATCCATGAAATAATGAGTGGAGCACTTATTTAGACAATATAGTAAATGCGATTTTAATTTCTATCACTCTTATCCTTCAATTCTCACATGCAATCAATCATATTAAAATTGTTCTACCTACTACGCTGTACACTGAATTGAAGTGCCTCATATTAATTAAGCATATATACCACTTTAAAATGAACAATTTTGTACAATGGAATTATAAATTAGAAAAATAAAATTAAAATATCATTTGTATTTTTTAGAATAAATATTCTCGTCACACATGACACCACTTGTATTAATACGTCAAATAGAAAGAAAAAAAAAATTAAAGAATCATTCTTGAAATTACCAATCAGTCAGTAAGTTAGAGAGTAAAAGATGAAATGAGAGTATAGTTGAATAAATATTATTAAAAAAAAAGAAGAAGAAATGATTGGTGTGTGTGAATGGATGTGAAGCCAGGTGAGATGATAGAATAGTGTCGACTTTCTCGACTCGCACCGACTTAGATTTACGAGCTCCCAACCAGCCATTAAACGGGCTAGCTAGATAAGATCTAATATCAAGTAAATGAAATTAAAGCTGGCGGATTACGAGTCAGTATTGACTCCACTAAGACTCGAACCCACCACCTCCCGTATAAAGGGAAGGGTTTGATGCCACTAGACCACAAGGTCCTTGGCATGAATGCCAGCTTTAATAGGTTGAGAAAGTAGTTACGAGCAGATACTGCATTGTAATAGAGTTATTAGTATTCAAAAAAAAAAAAAAGCTGGCATCCATTGACAAAAAGTATATTTTTAATATATTAGATGTACATTATTTGTGTACTAAATGTACACTCCTGAATGTCATAATGTACATTCTTAATATACTAAAAGTATATTATTTTTATACTGAATGTATATTATTTAATAATATGGTCTACACAATAATGATTGTCATTCATTAGCCATTGCTTCAGTTTATTGCATTTTACTCGTACAAGTAGCTTAATTAGATTTTTAGATGCCAAATTGTTCAAAAAAAAAAATGCAGAATAGATCTCTAGTTGTGGTAGTATGAAGTTACACCCAATTTGATGGGATCATTGTGAGCATTAGGTACATGTCCACTCACCTAATGGGCCGTTACCATCTCCACAAATTCTCCTGTTCGGCGAAATAGGGGTTTGGAACAAGGAATTTAATTTCATCATTTGTGGACAAGTTTATTGTACTTTATGTAATTGTGCAATGATAAGTTTGTACTCTAAACTTGAGCACTTTTCATGGTTCATGCATTGGGTACTTGATGGATGAGATAAATCTTGAAATGCGTCTCAACCGACAGCTAGTAAAACAAAATAAAATTTCTTTAACTTATTTGATCAATTGATTATATTCTTTGGGTTTGGGGTTGGACCTCCATGTAGTTATTCTATAACAAGTATTAATTGAGCATGACGATATGCTAATTTGGACTTTTATATAAATGGTAAAAGAAATTAGTTAATTGAATGGATAAATATAAAATTGGACCAATTCTAATAAAGTTTCTACATGTGTGGTTTGTTTATTTTTTTTTTTTTTTAAACAAACAAAACAAAAACAACTTCCTTTGGACTCATTACAATTTTAACTGATCAATTTTTAACAAAATAATAGCACAATCTCACATGTCTACAATCTAGAATAATAACTCAAACGAATAACCCAACAGTTATACATGGGCTCTGTTTGGCAGAGATTATTTAAGAGCTTATAACTTATTTTAAGCTACTAATAAGCTATAAGCTTTATTTGGTAATGTTCTCAAAATAAGCTAGTAGCTTAAAATAAGAGTTTATTTTGAAACGCTCATTGGGGTAGCTTTTCAAAAATAAGTTAGTAGCTTTTTAACTTTTTTCCATCTTTATCCTTATTATTTTAAATAAATGACATTCTTTATCCCTCTCAATTAAAACCGTTTTGACATTTTCTTTTCATTATGCTTGGTAGTAATTTCAGTTTGACATTTATTTTTGAACATTAATTTTTGTATGAACTAATCTTATGAATTATAAACATTTTTTTTTACTTTATATATTTTGAAATATATGGTCTTACTTTATATTTTATTTAAATATATTGATTTCATTATTTTATATTTTAATATATAAACCAACTTATTTAAATTTAAAATTATTTAAACTGTATGAAAATGTCCTTTTTAGTCTTTTTACATCTATCAGCTTATTAAAAAGCTAATTTTACCAAACACTTTTAAACATAACAGCTAGCTTAACAGCTCTTCAAATTTCAGCTTCGAGCTTATAGCTTTCAGTTTTCAGCTACTTTTCAGCTTTCAGCTACCTTTTCAGCTAGGTTTGCCAAACATAGCCCATATTTTCTCTCCCTTCTTCAGTTCACCAAGATTTCGATCTTGACAAAAAAATAAAATTAAAAAAAAAGTTTAAAAAAGAAAAAAAAAAAAAAACCTAACTAGCAATCATTGGTTTTTTTAGAGGTGAGATGGAGTATTATTGGTGGACTATAAATAAATAGTACATTATTTGTGTACATAAAGTAATTATCTGAATATTGAAAGTATATTATTTTGTATATTATCAAATAATGTACCTTTAGTACACAAATAATGTATTTTTAATATATTAAAAATATACATTATATTCAGAAAAAGTGTATTCTTTGAGTACTAAATGTACATAATTTTGTATAATATATATTTAATATACAAATAATGTACTTTTAGTATATTAAAAATGTAATTTTGTACAGTTCACATAATACTAATTTGTCATG
Organism: Ipomoea triloba; assembly: GCF_003576645.1. Classification (NCBI taxonomy): domain Eukaryota; kingdom Viridiplantae; phylum Streptophyta; class Magnoliopsida; order Solanales; family Convolvulaceae; genus Ipomoea; species Ipomoea triloba. The sequence continues at coordinate 7,606,069 of NC_044923.1, read as the reverse complement.
TGAGTTTGTCACCAAGACAAAAAAAAAGGATTTAACAAACTTATTTGTTTGAAAAATTTCTCACAGATATGAGATCGGGTGTGTGGTTTCTGAGGGGATATTGTCAATAGACAGAAGAATGTGGTGTACAATGCTATTCACTCAGGTCAGTCTTGTCTAGGTTTGGCCTGATCATAAATGATATTAATGAAGTTTCAAGTTCCTTCAATGATCTTAGCTTCCATTTTGTAAAACAGTTTGCGAATCAAGTTGTCTGTAGCATTGCTAAGGAAATCATTTATGTGTCAAGTTGTATAGAGTGACTTACAATTCCACCGAACTTCATTGTAAACATTTTAGATTATGATCTAATGAATTAATTTCTTTCTTATTCTTCTTCATTAAAATTATTATTATAAAAAAAAAAAAAAAAACATTTGTTACTTCTTCTCCAATCTCCACCGTACCATAAGCACTGAACCAAAACCTCCACTAACACAATTAATGGCTGGCTACCCGACAATAGCTAAAGTGACGTGACATAATCGAACCGTTCCATTGTCGTTTCCCTAACAAAATCTCACTATAATAATTTATCAAACAAAAAAAATAATTTAGAAAAAATGATACTTTTTAGAGTTAATTTTCAAAATAGTGCTCCGACTATGACATTTTTCTTAAATTGATCCCTTAACTTTTAATTGTACCTAAAGTGGTCCTCTGACTTTTGAATTTTAAGTCAAAATGTCCTCCGTTAGTTTGGCGTTAAGTAGGTATGAAAATGAAGGGTAAAACTGGAAATTCAAGTTTTACACTCCAATTAAAAGCAATATGTGATTCCTTTCATCAATTTGCGCACATATTTCTTCAAATTAGATTTTTGTTCTCTTGAATCTGCAATCAAAATGTGGGATAATCAACTAGAAGGCCAAAAAAGTTCATCTTCAACCTCATCCACAAACTTTCCAAGGCAAACTACATTTTGATGGCAGATTTAGGACAACAAAAATCTAATTTGAAGAAATATGTGCGCAGACTGCTGAAAGGAGTCATAGATTGCTTTAAATTGGAATGCAAAAACCTGAATTTTCAATTTTACCCTTCATTTTAACACCTACTTAATGCCAAAGCTAACGGATCGGAGGATCATTTTGGCTTAAAATTCAAAAGTCAGAGGACAACTTTAGGTGCAATAAAAAGTCAAAGGACCAATTTAAGAAAATGCCATAGTCGGAGGACCATTTTGGGAATTAACTCTACTTTTTATCCATGAATTATATGCTTATGGCACTTTCTTTCCTAAATTATTCATGTATTTATATTAATCCCTCAATTATTTTAAAAGTGACGATTTTCTCCTAATACCATTAAAATAAATATTTTTTTCTTCTCAAACAAATTATTGATTATATGTACAGATGATCATGATTCGGTTCGAATCGAACCAGACACTAAAACAACCAAACCGAAATTTTCTTGTTACGATTTAGAACCGGAATCCAATATTTGGGTTTCAATTTATTAAAATTGCAAATTGGAAAAAAATAAAATAAATTAATTGTAAAATTTAGACTATTTAAAAATAGAAAATAGATTTTTTTTTTTAAAAAAAATGTTTGAACCAGCAGTTTAAACTGGATCCAAAACCGTGAACTGGCGATTAGAAATCGAAACAACTACTACATATGATCGTTTATTCGGTCTCGATTTCAAACTGCCGGTTCACAATTTCGGATCCAGTTTGAATCGTTGGTTCAAACTGTTTTTTAATTCTCTTTTATTTTTAAAATAGTCTAAATTCAGCAATTAATTTTTTTTTCCGGTTCAAAGCTCGGAACCATTTAGTTCTGTTGCTACAGTATCCAGTTTAGTTTGCATCGAACTGTGATTATCCCTACATATAAACAATAATTCGTTGGAAAAGAAAAATAAATGAAATATTTATTTATAGGCTAAAAATGTTCATTTAATATATTAAGGAGAAAAATCACCACTTTAAAATAATTGAGGGGTAACTCAATGGGATAGCTCAAGTGGCAAGTGAGCTTTCTTTGTGGAGAAGAATTTCGGGAGAACCCGGGTGTAATTCCCACAAGCGACGATTCTTCCTGAAAAAAAAAATATTTAAAAAATAATAATAATTGAGGGGTTAATGTGGATACATGAATCATTTAAACAAAAAAACACTATAAGTATATAATTCAAGGAGAAAAGTGTAATTTTCTCAATAATTTATCAAATTTGAAATGCCTACCAATCTTTTGCTAAACCTACTACACTGTAACAATTAGGTTTAGGGTTGTCCTAACCTTGTAGATAAGACTATCAATGAAGTTGGAACTGTTGGAAGTATTAAGGATTTGAAATAGAAGGGATACAAATTTGATTTATTGTATTATTTAATATTTTTTTTTTGAAAACTAATCTATTTTTAGTTATATCTTTTCTTATCCTATATTTTTAATTTGTGCTGTGCATATATAGTTATTCAACTTATTCGGATTGAGCTAACTTGATTGTATTACTCATGAATATTATTTACACAATTCAGTTCCTTAAAAAAAAAAAAAAAAGAAGTCAAATAAGTCATTAAAATAAGAGTTAATTCCAGAAATGGTCCTTCGACTATTGACTTTTACCAATTTTTATCCTTGAATTTTAATTTTATCAAAGTTGGTCCCTTAACTATTGATTTTGTACCAATTTTGGTCCTTCTGTTAAATCTATGTTAAATAGGTGTTAAAATTGAGGGCAAAAATGTAAAACAAAATATTTTAACCTTTCTTCTTCACTTTGTTTCCCTTCCTAGTGGTGCCCTTTTATACCATTTTTGCTATCAAATAATAATTAAAAAACACCTAATAAAATAATAAAATATACAATAACACTCCACATCCAGTTAGAGCATTTACAAAAAAAAAAAAATTATTATGGAGTATATATTACATTGCAGTAACAAAAAAAAAAAAATACAGATTTTTTTTTTTGATTACTTGAAACAATTTAACATAAAATGTAAAAAATAAATATATTGACTCACATTGTTCCTTATATAATCTTGCGATAGAGGAGGGAAAACAAAGTGAAGAAAAAAGGTTAAAATATTTGGTTTTACATTTTTGCCCTCAAATTTTAACACCTATTTAACATAGATTTAACAGAAGGACCAAAATTGGTACAAAATCAATAGTTAAGGGACCAACTTTGGTAAAACTAAAAGTTGATGACAAAAATTGGTAAAAGTCAATAGTTGAGGGACTATTTCTGGAATTAACTCTTATAATAATAATAATAATAATAATAATAATAATAATAATAATAATAATAATAATAATAATAATAATAATGCATTTATTAAACCATTGTTTAAAAATAAAAATAAAAAATCTTCAATAACACCCTTAAACTTATTATTATTATTATTATTATTAAAAGAAAAGTGAATTAGGTAACTTGTTAACTAAACATAAAATGTGGCCTTTTTAGATGATTTCCCATTGAGTGGTGTATGGTATAGTATTAGCAGTATATTAATTTAAATAATTGACTTCCATCATAGTTAAAGATGAGACTTTTTATCTGATCTTCGTCCTTGCTCAAACGAAGATGAAGTCATCCTTATCTAAACTGAACAAAAGTAAACAAAGTAGTTCGAATCTAGGCGAATACCATGTCTTTATCCAAATTCGGACATATTTGCGGACATCAAAAGTCAACAAGGGATTGAGGTCACCAATAAAAGAAAAGTCTAATAAGTCATAATAATAATAATAATAATAATAATAATGCATTTATTAAACCATTGGATTTAAAATTTAAAAAAAAAAAAACTTCAATAACACCCTTAAACTTATTATTAAAAAAAAAAACAAAAAATTGATTTAGGTAACTTGTTAACTAAACATAAATTTTAGGTAACTATGTGCAAATTGAGGTAGACTCATTGCTGGTCATCCAAGGACTAAACAAAGCGTCAAAGGTTTCTTATTTTGATTTAGTTCTTGAAGACATTCGTGTAATTGCTAATGATTTCAATCATTAGTTTTGCTTTCGTTAAACCGCGAATATGGCTGCCCATGATGAGGTTGCTCGGGAAGCTTTATTCACTGCTGATCGTAGGGAATGGCTTGTTTTGCCTCCCCTTTTTCTTTCTGATGTATTACGTTCTGACTATTGTTAAATGAAGTTTGCTTTATTTCCAAAAAAAAATAAAAACATAAAATGTGGCCTTTTAGATGATTTGGCATTGGGGGGGTGTATGGCGTAGTAGCAGCAGTATATTAATTTAAAAAATTGACTTCCATCACAGTCAAAGATGAGACTTTTCATCTTATCTTCGTTCTTGCTCAAACGAAGATGAAGTCATCATTATCTAAACCGAACAAAAGTAAACAAAGTAGTTCGAATCTAGGCGAATACCATGTCTTTACCGAAATTTGGACATATTTGCGGACATCAAAAGTCAACAAGGGATTGAGGTCGCCAACCATGGTAGTCAAGTTTTTTTTTTTTTTTCTAATTCTTTTTAAAAAAATTTGTCAATAACATAACCATATTTGTTCTTGTTGTTATTGCACCACATCAATTCTAAAAATACATAGCTTAGTGACAAATCACCTAACGAAACCACATAGCATTTCTAGTCAACAAGTTACCTGATGGTAACCTCCCAAAATTGCTAGTTACATTTTATTTTCTTTACAATTTCAATGGCCTAATTGCACTTTATTTATAAATTTAAGAGTCTATTACTACTAGTTCGATGACTTATTTGAGTCATTTCCCATTACTTTATTGTGCGCCTATTATTATTATGTCTATTCATTATACTTCTAGTTTTAAAATTGTATCAAAAATTTCAAAAACAAGAAATAAGAATGAAACCCAAAGAATTGATGGTGTTGTAAATTTTATTAAAGCCTTCTATTCTTATTCGCAGTATCCAAAAATCTCCTATCAAACATTCCTATCTCCAACCTCATTCCTATCCTTAAAACCTGCCAACCAAATGCCTCCTAAGACTAAGATATTCACCATTTTTGAAGTGCTTTCATTAAATTTGAGGATCGAGAGGCCCGTGTAAATCCTACCTAAGAGCGACCTTGGGCCGCTTCGAAAATAAGAATAATGATAATTTTTTTTCTGGGAAGATGTAAATAAGGTATCTCAAACTTTGAGAGGTTGCTCCCACCCTGTCGTTGGTGAAATTCGATCCAGGTCTTTCCTCCCACGCTAAAATAATTTTGTCCATTAGAGGAAATAAATCGCAAGTCGCCTAATCAGTTCTCAATGTCCACCATTGTTTGTATATTTTGCGCACAACAAGTCTTCATCACCTCCAATCAATTTTTTAGGCTTTGGGTCTCCCAATAACCCCGGATGTCTTCAATCCTATGCCTCTAAACACTTGCCTAAGAGAGTTGGAGAAAATAAACCGCGAGTCGCCTAATCAATTTTTGATGTCCACCCTTACATGTACACTTTGCGCATGCTATTAGAGTAAAACTTCTAATGTGACCCTTAACCATTTTTTTAAAGAATCGATTCATTTGTTTTGTTTCTTTTTTTTTTTTTTCTTTTTTTTCTTTTTTTTTTTTAAACCGCCATCCGTGGGGACCGAAAATAATAAATGAATATAAAGAGTTCTATTTTTGCATATCCATTTAGCAAGAAGACACAAATTACAAGCATACAATATTTACAATCCAAGCTAGATACATTCATACAGGCAACAAAAGATGATATCTTCATTTATGGAAAATATTAGAAGTGGAAAAAGAAAAGGTAATAAACAAGACAAGAGCATATGCAACAAACCACGGTGATCTTTAAGATTGATTACAATGAAGCTGCATGACTATATAACATTTCAAGATAGGAGGAGACTGGCCAAATACTACCCAATCACTCTGCTCACATTGCATTAAAATCAAAAACCATGTACGCTCTACCAACCATAATTTAAACCCCCCAAAGCCGCAAATCCACGCCGCTGCTGCTGCTGTACTCTCTACACTCTGTCAATAGGCTCCGTGCGGCCCTGTACTGCCAATCGCTCCGAGACATCAGCCAATGACTTGAGGTTGCACTTAATCAGCGCCTCCACGAAGTAGCATGTTTCATCCTTGGTGTTCCCGTCTGGGATGTCCACCACAAATGATTCTATGACCAATGTTCCAGGCCTGCCATCAATGATCTCTGGGTGTACAGTCACGATTGATGAGTAGTTCTGCATGTTTTTAAATGCGGGATGAGAAAGAATTAGAAGTTGGGACTCGGGATGAAACTTAAGAACAACCTGTGAAATTCTACGCTAATCCTTGCGAGCAAGAAGTACAAAAAGAAAAAGAAAATAGCTGATCAAATTCCCGAATGACAAAAAAGATTACTCTATCACAACTCAGTACCTTTACCGGCCCTGCACCTAAGCCAACCACACTGCCATTTCAAAGAACAGCCACAGCCTACAAGGCCAAAGTGTTCAGGCAAATGCAACACAGAACACACAACGTCCACTAGTATCAAGTAATTGAACTAAAAGAAGAAAATGGATATTCATGCGTTTTCGTTTCTGTGAAGAAATGGAAAGCTGATTGGAGAAAGGAAAACAGAGAAAATGGGTGCTAGTATTTCTAAATTGAAAAGCCGAAAACAAAGAAAGGAAAAAAGGAGAAAAGAAATTAGAGAATTGAAGCATATCTCCAAAGGTTCTAATTTGACTTCCTATGGTCCTACTGACAAAGGGATTTGTCCTGAGGAAGGGATTTTTGGTTTATCAAGTTTGGAAAGGGCTAAATCACACAATTCCAATCAATGATAAGCTTGAGATTCATACCCTTAGCCTGTGATCTCCACCAACAATCCTCATGCTAAATATGTGCTCGTCGTCATCCAGTAGCTCTAGCCTCTCCTTGCTGGTGGTGGCTGGAAGGCCAGACTTAACATTAACTTCTCTAACACTTCCAATTTCAAGGTCGCCCTGCACAATACACCTGCTCACAAACGGTTTGTACCTCTGAGGCTGATCAAACCTCCTTACCAATGACCAAACCTGCAAACAACAAAAAATTTGAATAAGATCAAACAAGAACGAACATTCATATCCGGTTCTCAATTTATCATATTACTTGTATATAATCACATTTATGGCTAGAATTCTGTTCATTTGATTCAAAGCATGAACTATTGGTTTGTAAACCATCCAGTACTAAAGGAGTCCATATAACCGCCAATCAAACATCTCTACACCAACCTGCTTGAAATATTTACTCCAACCTAAACAGGACTAATAACATATTAACAAGTAAACGCATTTTTGTTCCTTTCATCTCAGAGGAAAAAAAGAATATACATCTTCAGATGAACACGATTTTGCAGAAAATTCACAATTATTCATTCTCCTCAGGCGCAACTGTAACCTGGTTACAGCGGAACCGAAATCAAACCGGTATAATACGAACTAAGCATTAATCCGCAACGAAACAAAACTTTCAATAAAAAATCACAGTGAGAACGCAGATCTAAGCATAACTCAATAGAAACAAACAGAGAAATCAAAATATGGAAAGAGAAGTTGTATAGGAGAGACTTACAAGATGAACTGGAGCTCTGATGTGCTTTACAAGACAGGAACTACACTGATTCTCCCTGACCTCGTGCTTGTGGTGCCTCCTAATGTACTCATCCTCTACGTCGGTTCTTCTATCGGCGCTCATCATGTCGGCCGTCATCCGCCGACAGTATTGCGGAGGTTAGCAACTCTTGCAGCGGCGAGAGGATTGAGCGAATCAAAAGTCAAAAAGACATTGGAAGAGAAGGAAGCTCCAATGGCTGAATGGTCCAAAATGATTCAGTTGCTTTCTGTATCATCCACATCTCTTGGCTCTCTATTTTATTTTATTATTTTTTTTCTATATACTTTTTGCTGTATTTTTAGACGGAAATACGTAGAAAAATACACAAGTGGATAAACTTTAAAAGGTAAATTAAAATAAATAAATAAACAAAAGGATAATACCCTCCCTAGTCCCTCCCACCCACTTTTCTTGATTTAGTACCAAAACTATTCTTCCCAATGTTATGTTTATTTGTCAAATACGGTAAATACAGAGTACTTGCTTTCTTGCATATTTTTTAATGTTTATTTTGTAATTATTAAATTAAATTTTATGTGTTTAATAATATATGTAATGTAATGTCTAACCATTTGAATTTTATATACAAATAATAAATTAAATATTATGTCAAATTAAATTCTAATTGAACCAGATAAATAAAATGGGATGGAGGGGTATTATAAATGAAAAATTACGAGAATTCAATTAAGTTTGCCAGACTATTGACTTAGTAACCACAATGTTACAAATTCGAACCCTATCGAAAATGATCTATTGACTTTGGTTTGAGTCTGTCACCTATAGGTAACTTATGTTAGTTTATCTCCTTATGCTTTTTTGCCAATGATGGATTAAATTAATTCGGGTGATCCAAATTACTTGACCTAGGTCGAGCCCCAGGGCTCGGCTTTGACAACCTAGGGGCTGAGGCCCAGGCCCAAGCCGAACACGGGGCTCGGCCTTGGTGCTCGTGGCCGAGCACGGGGCTCAGCCTTTGTAGCATGGGGCCAAAGGCCTAGGCCTAGGCCGAGCGCAGGGCTCGCCTAAGAGGCTTGGGGTTGGGCCATGGACTTGATTTTGGCAGCCGTGGCCGAGCACGGGACTCGATCCTAGGATCCCATGTCCAACTGGACCCGTCTTACTATGATCCATCACATCGATTTGTTCTGTGTTCATCTCTAATATGTTCATCACCCACTAGGATCATCAAACTGAATTGGGATTTACTCCGTATGCACATTCAAATAATAGTTCCGAATTTCTTTCGTCATTAGAACAAATTACGAGATTGTATTATACGTATACGTATTCATATATTTTATTATGTATGTATTCCAAAGGACAAGTCTTAAAAAACGTGAAGTATGCAAGTGGGGCAAGTGGGAGGAAATGGGAGAAAGAGTTAAAAGGGATACCCATCATCCACTTGGTGTTGTAGACTTTGAACCTGGACCGGACTTTTAAGGTGCGAGACACAAATCGTTTTCAATGGTTTCACCCTTTTCACGCCCTCCACGAGACTCTCATTAACTTCAACAACAATCAAGTCCCCATCAACCTCCTGCAACTTGCTCCTACCTATTTACACTTTGCCAACCTTTTATACATACACCAATAATACTGCATTTATTCATTATTTTTCTTTACTCCCTCACGCGTATGGATTGACTAGAAAATTATGATTTTTTAATACATGGATGTCATGTCAATATAGCTTAATTTTGTTTTTTATTTAAATAAAGAAACATGTATTTAATATTTTAAAATAGATTATGCTAGCTAACTGTTATGTACTCTGATGACACCTCTATTACTATTCTAAATGGCCAATCACATGATCGAATTTCGATATGGATGTTTGGTGGGTTACTTGGATATTACTATTTGTTAGATCCCTATAATGCTATGTTCCAAACTGTTATATATACTCTGAATGACTCTCAATGTCATATATGAGAGTAATAAGCTTGTGTTTCATAAATAAAAATTTAATTCTCAAAATAAACTACTTAAGATTAGAAAACAAAGAAATTAAATGATGTTCATGATTAACCACCTTACGGTGGTTTTTGAGGTTTAGCACCTTTTTGGTGCTCATTAAAACACATCACATTTTGGTGCCTTAATATAATGCAACCTATTTGGTGCATAAGCACTTTATAGTGCTTTGTTCATCAAGCACATTCTAATGTTTTGTTACACTATTCGGTGTTTTGTTGCACTGTTTGGTGCTTTATCCCCTCGGTCATGAACTTTTTGAGGTATATTATTTTAAAATGCGTTAATTCTGATCAATTTTTCAAAATTAATTTCTATTAATTCTCATTAAATTAAACTAATTTGATTATATAAAAATTTCACTTTAGTGACAGTCTCACGGATTCGTTTACTAAGTCCCTGCCTACATATGTTCATAAAATTAGGATGCAAAAGCTTGAAAGGTTGTTGTCTTCAAGGGGGGAATGAGGGGGAGGGGTGGAGCGACAACGTTATGTCCTGAAGGCCTATGGCTGTATATTTTTTTCCCCTTAGTTTAGTTCTTTTTTCACTGGGTTTTATTAGGTTAAGGTTTTTAATGAGACAACTAGTGCAACACATGATTTAACATACTTCATGCACTCTTTTCATCGACTAGGTTTTCCCCACTAAATTTTATAGTGAGATTTTTAACAAAGTATGAGTATGATTAGATAATGGCCAAAGAGAAGGGTTATAAATATTTACTTTGATATATGACCATTATCTTATTTTCTAGTCGGTATTCAGTTTCTAGTCGGTATTCAGTTTTCCCATATTGTATGTATATATATTTGTCAGTTATTAATAAAAGTCACACTTCCTGCATTCTAGTCTATCTCTTTCCTTTAATTTTCCCTCTCTATTCTCTGTATTGTTCTTGTTTTTCCGATGGCATTCCGAAAGACTAAGCTAAATAATGTTGAATTTACAACAAGATATATTTTTTTATTGTAGAATATTTGTTTGAAGATTTAATTTTGAACTTTACTTGTTTAAAGTAAATATTTTCATACATTATGTTTTTTAAATAATTTGGGCGCAAATTCACAAAAATTGCGTTAAATTTGATTTTTTTTTATTGGGCTAGAAAGTATAATTGTTATAAAATATAAATGTTTGATATTAATTTGTTAAAATTTAGAGATTTTAATTATTTCTATGCACAATTAAATATAATTGTCACAAAACACAAAAAATTTGTATTTTTCTCACCAAGTTTTAAAGGATTGGATATATATATTTGCCATAAGACAAAATCTTTTTATTTTTTCAAGTTTTAAAAGTATGGATATAATTTTCACAAAGTGTAAATGTTTGGATTTTTTAGACCAATAAGCCAAATTTAAATATGATGGAGTTTGGTTGCTTTAAATAAGGTTTTGAATCTGAATGATAAAGTAATAATAGATGTAGGGATGAATAAGTCGATAATATAATTTATACAATTCAAACTCTTTTTAAATGGGAATTGTATATATATATACTAGTGCAAACTCACTTCTCATTTCAATGTGGGATAAAGACTACTTCCAAGTATTCCAATCCCCGTTTTCCAATTCAAATAGATCTATTTTGAAAATCAATTTCTTATTCACTCATTATCCGTTTTAGGGATACAATATATCAATTTCTTTATCTTACTTCAAAGAATCCGAATAGATTTTAACCTTACCCAAATTGAAAATGATCCCACATATATTTGTACCACAAAATAACCACTTACCATTTTTGTTTAAAAAAAATTAACAATAGATATTGAATTTTAATGTGAGAATTCTCCCTAAATAGAATCTGACAATGGTTTGATTTCAAAAGAAAATATTGTACAAGAAAAAACAATTCTTGTTTTTATTACTATATCCATGAATCATTACAAACAACTTGAATAATGGATATATTACTTTAAATAGGATTCTCCCAAATAAGTTTGAACCCAAACCTAAGGGGCCGGACTTTCACGTTCCTGAGATTTGTGAGAGGAAGTAAATCACAAAATTTGCTTTGGTGGTGCACTATTATGAGTTTTTGTATTAATCCGAAGTCTCACCCCTTACGAAATTCGATCCTGTGTATTTACGAGGTGTATCCCAAACTCACTCCTTCATCCATCAAATATTGTTGTGAGAGAGAGATTGATGGGACATTTGGTTCAAAGCCAAAAATTAGAGTCAAAATCAATCCAACCAATAACACATTATCAAATTTATTCAACATTAATTTCTCCCAATTTTGAATGCATTTTTGTTGCCACACCATCAACACACAATTTTCTTGTCTGGACACCATAAGATAATAATCATTTTCAGGAGCAATGGTCTATGAAATCTGACCATTTCACCATCCTCATCAGATTCATCAAAACATCATTTGCAGATTGTGGAAATGGTTATTAAAATGTGTTGAGCATATATATATGCAGTCATATAAAGGCCATGAAGATGAAGTTGAATATACTGATGAAAGATGATAATGGAATTGGAACACTACTTACAGACCAAATGACCAACTGTTGAAAAAAACCAAAAATCTAAAAGAAAATTGCACCAGCCGGGAATCGAACCCGGGTCTGTACCGTGGCAGGGTACTATTCTACCACTAGACCACTGGTGCTTCTTGTTTGTGTATCCAGTAAATCATTTTTATTATATTCCAATTTTTTAAAAAAATATTTTTCCAATTAAATTAAGGCATGTATGTGGTGTGAAAGTTTTATTTATTGGGAGAAGATCTCGAAATAACTAGAGTTCTCCCAAGATATAAAACTTTCACACCACATACACGCCTTAATTTAATTGAAAAGATATTTTTAAAAAATTATAATACACTATTTTGGATAAATCAAAACATGCCAATCAACATTAAGTAAAAACTTAGATTAAGTAAAAGTATTACTCTTATTAAATATAAAAAAACAATTTAAATAGTTGATAATATTGACTTTAAAAAAATTTTAAGCAAGCTATGAATGAATACTTTGATTTAACATACTTTTAAAAAATTTTATCTTGAAATTTCGGGTTATTTTCTAAAATATATTCTTCTAAAGGATTCATGTTTCATATTTTGTAAAATACAAGAATATTTAAACATATTCTCATGTATATACTAATGTGTAATTATTTATCTAGTTTGAAAATAATATCTCCAAAATATACTTCCCGAGATGTCGACATGTGTCTTGTATTTATTTGTGTGAATATATTTTTCGAAGTTGTGTTAACTAAAATATGATTTTAAAGAAATGATTAGAGATAGTAGAGAAATAGTGGGGGATCGATATAGGATTTATATATATCGTTAAAGTGTCTTCTTTCCTCTTGACCCCACCATCCATAAAGAAAATAATTTATGATAATAAAGAAATAATTATAACACAAAATAATACTCAATAAACAAACACAAGAGGTTTATTTGGGAACTTGAATGTTGAGACAAATTATGCAATTTTTTTTTATTATTGATAGATATAGAAGAACAATTAATGGTGGCAAGAGAATGCTATATATATGTTCTCATTATGAGATTGAGAGATTACTAAGAATGATTTTATAATACATTTTTGGTCACATGCATCTTTATAAATGATTTTAAGAGAGTGTATTTGATTCAAGTTATTTAACTCGTTTGAATTAAAAGTTAAAAAGTAGTATTTTTTTTTGTGAAACAAGTTGAAAGGCTATGAGGTCAAAATCTTTGCGGATCTTTCAAAGTTAAAATATATAAGTATTTGATTCAAACTTATAGCGGTCTTTCAAAGTTGAGTGATACACTGATATTCTATTTATGCCTTTTGATAGTGCAAAATACGGATACGAAGCCAAACGGGAAATACGATCTATATAACATCGAAAGATCCAAACCCTGTTTACAAAGCGAATAAGGGCTCGAAGGGCTCGGCAGTGGGCTTTTCTACTAAAATTGTGGGGGCATGGGTTTTAGGCTAGTAAGGGAGATGAACTTGGCGATGTTGGGGAAACAGGGCTGGAATTTTTTGCACAAACCTGATTCGTTGGTAACTCGAGTTTTTAAAGCTCGGTACTTTCCAAAATGTTCTTTCCTTGATGCTAAGCCGGGGTCAAATCCTTCTTTTGTTTGGTCTAGCATTCGTGAAACTCAGAATATGTTGAGGAAGGGTGTGAGGTGGGGTATTGGGAATGGAGGGGGTGTGCGGGTGTGGGGGGATCCTTGGTTACCACATACAGATGATCCATATGTTTCCACTCCGAATCCTGGTTTTGAGCCCAATCCTTTTGTCAAGTCTTTGTTTCATCCTGAGACTACTAGTTGGGACGAGGGTTTGTTGTCTGATATTTTTAATAGGCGAGATTATGAGCGCATCCTTAGTGTTCCACTGTCACTTTCTGCTACCACTGATTTTCTGTTTTGGAGGAGTGAGTTGAATGGTTTGTATTCTGTGCGTAGCGCTTACCGAAATCTGACAGAAATGTGTGTGCAAAATAATGGTAATGATTGGACTGCTGTGTGGAATTTACAGTTGCCTCCAAAGATTAAGTGTTTCTTTTGGACATTATGCTCAATGTGTCTCCCTACTAAAGACGTTCTACTGATGAAACAGGTTCGGTGTGATCCCATATGTGTTCTTTGTGGAGTGGAGAATGAAACTGCTGTGCATGTGTTTGCAAATTGTACCTTTGCGCATCAGTGTTGGCATATCCTTGATCCTGAGTGGGAGTTGAGTGAAATGGATTCGATTGGGCAATGGGTTCAGAATATGTGGATGTATTTACCAAAGCAGATGGTCGAAAGGGTGGTTGTAGTTTGTTGGGCTTTGTGGGAGAATCGAAATAATTCTGCTTGGCGCCAGCAGCTAAAAGATCCGAGAACTATGGTCATGCATGCGTTCTTGTTCTGGGATGCATGGAAAAAGGCTCAGCAGCACCCCATTGGACATAGCATAATTCATCAGAATCATCTGGATGCTGGTTCTAGGTGGCATCCTCCTCCTGCTAATTTTCTAAAGGTCAACATTGATGCAGCAATGGACTATGCGACTGGGTGCATGGGGATGGGGTGGGTGGTTCGGGATCATAATGGGGAGGTGCAGGGGGCGGCAATGCGAAAGCTTGTGGGGCTATACTCAGTTCCGGAGGCTGAAGCAATGGGCGCTCGAGAGGCGCTTAATTGGATAAAAAGGAATGGATGGGAATGGGTCATCGTTGAGTCTGATGCGCAGGTGGTGACGGTAGCGGTGAAAAGTGGTGATTTTCATACTCCTTTCGGTGCGATTGTTCGGGATGTCCGGGCTCTTCTAAACCATTTTGAGTCGGCCACCTTCTGTTTTGTGCGAAGAGGGAGTAATTTGGTAGCTCATGAGTTGGCAAGACGATCCTTATGTTTGCAGGGTTATGATCTTGTTGAGTTCTTTGATTATTTACCTTGTTTTATTTCTGATATGGTCTGTAAGGATTTTATGAATTAATATATTTGATCCTCTGGTTTTCAAAAAAAAAAAAAAAAGGGTTAGCATTTACAGGAATATACTTATTATCAATTTTCTATTGAGAGGTATTCCTTTTGTAATGAAAATAGCTAGATCAAGGAAAGGACTGGTTCACTAGTATTACCTAGGAGGGTAGAATACTATACTACTTTAGATTTTTAGGCATATATATATATATATACACAGTTACACACTTGTATCTGATTATCATATTGTTGTGAGAGAGAGATTGATGGGACATTTTAAAATCAAAATCAATCCAACCCAATAACACACTCAACATTAATTTCTGTCAATTATGAATGCATTTTTTGTTGCCACACCATCAGCACATAATTTTCCTGTCTGGACACCACAAGACTCCACAGATAATCATTTTCAGGAGGAGTGATCTATGAAGTCTGGTCCTTTCACCATCCTCATCAGATTCATCATATCAAAGCAGCAACTGTAAATATATATATATATAAAGGTACAGTCATACAAAGGCCATGAAGTTGAATATAGTGATGGCAGATGAGAATGGAATTGGAACTCTACTTACAGACCAAATGACCAATTGTTGAATTGAAGAGCAACGGGCAAGAAAAATTGCACCAGCCGGGAATCGAACCCGGGTCTGTACCGTGGCAGGGTACTATTCTACCACTAGACCACTAGTGCTTCTTGTTTAAGTGGCCAAAACATCCAATGAAATTTTAAGATCAGAAAATAACTAGAGTTTTTTTTTTTTCAAGAAATATAACTTTCACCGCATACATGCCTTAATTTAATAATAATAATAATAATAATATGGTCTACTTTTTCTGCATGCCAATCAACAATAAGTAAAAGTGTCACTCTTTTAAATATAAAAATAATTCTAAATAGTTGATGGCATTGACTTTAATTTTTATTATTTTAAAGCAAGTTGTGAATAAATACTTCGGTTTAATTTTTTTTTTTGGGTGTAGCCGTGTAGCTCAGGGTTTCCACGGTTGAACACAATGACTAATCCCTACATCTAACCTGGAAATTTAAGGTTGTTCCATACTCAAAGTCAATGATCGAACAATTAACCTTTGGTTAAGGATGAATGAGTCTCTTTCACTCAACCACACACTCCCCATATTATACTTCGATTTAGTTGGTTTGCTGAGAATTCAATTTAATTTTGAAATTTGTGGATTATTTTCTAAAATATATTCTTCTAGAGGAACTATATGTGTCATATTTTATAAACTATAAGAATATTCAAATCATATTATCTCGTATATACTAATGTGTCATTATCTATCTAGTTTAAAAACAATATCTCTAAATATACTCCATGAGGTGGCCACATGTGTCTTGTAATTATTTGCATAAACATATTTTTCAAAATTGTGCTTCTAACAAAATATGATTTTAAAGAAATGATTCGGGATAATAGAGAAATAGTATCAGATGTAAAATCTAACTTGTATAGTTATTTAAAGAATTTAGCAAGTCTTCTACCATTTTCCAAACCAACTAAATATTGAATTATAATTTCTTTTATAATTAATGTATATTGTTTCTCTATAAACCACACATTACAAATTTTAGTCTCCTCAAGGATCAAGGTTAGATTAAGATAAAAAAAAATATAATACTTATGCTAGAAACTATAAAATTTATCAGAAATAAATTATTTGTTATTTATAAGACAGAACTGTTTTGTAAATAACTATTAGTTGATTAGATTAGTGAATTTGATTAGTTGATAGGATTAACTAATTGTAGAAAGATATTTGGTAAATTAGTCATTATTAACTAATATCTGATTACATGCAAACTAACATTCTCAAAACGTTTACCGAAAAGATACTTTGAACAACTTTTTGAAATTTAACATTTTAGAGCAATAATCTGTTACAAAAAAAAAAGTAATTAATCAAATACTTATATTGAATGTTTAATTAAGTTAAAACAGCTAATAGTGGTCAAATAAGTCAAATTTGCCTGATAAACTATGTTACCAAACAGGCCAAAATGTAGTACTTTTGATCATGTTGCAGTAGGCACTAGGCGCTAGTCGGGCAGTAAACTAGCGCCTAGCGCCTAAGCGGTCTAGGCGGCGCTTAGGCGTTATCTAGGTGACGACCTATAAAAACAAAAAATTAATTCATGTTTGTGGGTGTATGTCATATATTATACTCCCTCTATCCCATTTTACCTGTCTTACTTTCCTTTTTAGTTTGTCCCAAAATGTTGTCCTCTTTCCAAAATTGAATATCACCATCATTCTACTTTTCCCAATTTACCCTTATTACTTTTGCATTCTTTATTGCTTTTATTTCTAAAAGTGAAAAAGTGAAGGGTATAATTGGAAAGCACATTACCTTTACTTTAATTTCTTAAAAAGCGTGTAAAAAGCAAATGAGACATCCATTTCGAGACGGAAGGAGTATTATATATATATATATATATATATATATATATATATATAGATCTTACTTCTCTTACTTATATAAATATAAGTAACTTGGGCGAATTAACTTGGCCCAATTCGGTACAGTTGGCCGAATTAGGCGCTAGGCGGCCTCCTAGGCGGGCGAACGCCTAGGGAGCAATTCGCCTCGATCTAGTAGCGCCTAGCGCCTAGGTGAAAATTTTTGCAATAGTGTTTTTTATTGCCCAATAAATAAAGCAAAATATATAAAGGAAATGAAAAATCCACCACCAACATTTCTTTCGTATTACACATGATAATAAAATCTTTTATTAAATTTTGTATGTACAATAATGACATTAAACAAAAGCACAGAGATTAGAGGGGATGCAAGGAAAAAGATTGAACTCAGTACACTATTCTTCACCATGAAGCTCATTTAGTACTCTTGTACATATTGTCAATCACACTCTGCAAGGTAAATTCAACTTCTATCAGTACACAGATAAATGAGAACCTAAAACCGTGTAAACGAAGGTCCATACTGTTGAGCATATAATATATAAATAATGATAAACCTGCAGTTTAACTATCAGTATAGGTTTTTAATTAATACAGAACACATCATTTAATTTTGTACCCCACGACTATCAGCAAACTCATGATTTACTGGATTTGGTGCATGTCAAAAGGGCTATTGGGAACGGACATTTACCTGATAGTATTTCAGCAACTGCGGTCTTTTCTTCTTGAATGTTGGGGTGAGAAGATCGCGTTCCATGTCGAATGGAACTGGATCGAGGTGCACAGACTTTATTATCTCAAAGCCCTTCAACTGCGAAGGAATGGTTAGGTTCAAAAAGGCTTCTATGTCCAACTACCAAAAAAAAGCGGTGAAAGAACGTATGCATACTGTTTATCGAAGAGTAAACGAAATTAGGAAAGTTAATTAACCTTCTTTTCTTTGGCAATCTTCTTGAGCTCTTCGAGTATGTACTCCTTCACCTTTTGATTTTCACATAGGGAGTCGAAATCTCCAGGTATGTCGTTTTGCTCAGCCCAATTTTCGATTGCTGGCTTGTTTGGGCTAACAATTGCTACGAGAAATGACTCGAAGCTGTTCCCGTATATCCAAATCTGGAGGCAGTAAAAATCAGACGTTTAGTCTTTTTACATTTATCAACATATCAAAAAGCTAATTTTACCAAACACTTTTAAGCATAACAGCTCTTCAGATTTCAACTTCGAGCTTATAGATTTTCAATTTTCAGCTACTTTTCAGCTTTCAGCTACCTTTTCAGCTAGGTTTGCCAAACATAGCCAAAGTCGACCGTTATCGAGTGTAAAAGGCAATAAAGAGTCGAAGATCATCGATCAGAGCTATGGATCTACTGAAAAGCCACACTTACGGAGTCAATAACAGGGACTTGTCCATATACATTCTCCAGATTTTCCACTGCAACATATTCTCCTTGTGAGAGCTTGAAAATGTTCTTCTTACGATCAATAATTTTCAAGCCCCCACTCGGTTGCCACTCGCCAATATCACCTGAAAGTATATATATACTTCAGATATATTTGAATGAAAAGAAAGGGAAACTGTTCGATGGAGCATAGGTAGTGAAGAGAAACCTGTGTGGAACCACCCATCAACAAGGACCTCCTTTGTAAGATCCTCGCGCTTGTAGTAACCTGAAAAAACAGTATCGCCCCTCACACATACTTCACCGCGTGGTACGTCTGATAGAGCATCGTACCCCATTTCAGGAACAGACTCCAGGCACACGTCCACATTGGGCACTGGCGGGCCAACCGTACCCAGCATATCCATCCGATTTGGAATCGAGACAAATGTGCCAGCACAGGTTTCAGTCAGACCTAAATATAGTTACAAAAAGCTTGAATATAAGTAAATAGGATTTGGAGCCTAATCTGTGTTGAGCATATAATATATAAGCATATATGTACAATCCAACTATCAGCTCAGCTTAGAGTTTTAGATGAGATGGAGCACATGTTTCAATTTGATATCAGAGTCAACCGCATGCCAAAGGTCATGGGCCCCACGTGTTGCTTGAAGCCCATCAAAAATAATAGGCTCACACAGGTCAGGGGACATATATTATAATATATAAACATAAATGTGTCAAACCAACTATCAGCTTAGACTTTTAGTTGAGATGATAAGGAGTGAGGATAGAGTACCATATCCTTGAAGAACATGACAGCATGCCACGACTTTTAGAAAAGTTTCTATATGAGACGCAAGGGGTGCTGCTCCAGATAATATAAGTCTTACTCTGCCGCCCAACCCTTCTTTGACCTAAACAAGTGGATCCAAGGAAACGAAGGTAATGGTTACATATTCTCGGGTGTTCTGAAAACTGTGAGACAGAAAACATTAAAGCTCCATAAATTCAGTCCCTACCTTACTGAAAACAATTTTGTCACAAAGCGGAGATGCCTCATCGTGTTTACTCCCCTTCTTCATATTGCGAAATTTGCTGAAGAGCATTGAAAATGATTGAGAGTATACTAAAACTGTCACTTCACGCATAACTTAGCAAAAGATGGTCCACATATAACTCAGAGACTAAGTATATACTACAGGTATAACTGTAGGACAAAAAATGCAATTTTCACTAATAATAATAATAAGTAAAATGAAAATGGAATAGAACTTACAAGGCATATGCTAAACTGAACATCTTGCTCTTTAGAAAACCTCCAGAAGAAATTTTCAGCTGCAGACCTGAGCATATATAACGGTCAAAATGATGCATAGTCTAGTGATATGATCAAGAACGCAATGATCCTAAAACATTGCAGTTCTAAACACAGTGTATGTACCTGAATAGACTCTCTCTAATACCCGGGGAACCGCACAGAATATAGTAGGTTTTAGCTCTCCAATGTCCTCGACCAATAATTTAACGTCCTGCAGAAGTAATATTAAGAAATATATATTGCAGACCCACTTATTTCAATTATTTGACATAGAAAAACGTTTCAATAGCGTACCCCACGCCAAAATCCTATTGAGGCACCATGGTTGATGAAACACTCTTCAATCACCCGATCAAAGATGTGGGCCAGAGGGAGATATGAAATGTATACATCATTCACTGTCAACTGTCATATGAAAAGGTCAGAAGCCAAAAAGAATCGAAAAAAAAAAGGCAAAGAAAAAGAGATCCATTCGTACCCAAAAACGTCAAATCTAGTAGTAGTACTTAAACAATAAGTGAAAATATACCGCTTCGTTGACACTCTCTAGTAGACGCTTTACTCCAGCTATAAGAGTAACGATGCTATTGTTTGAAATCAAGACACCCTTAGGGTCTCCGGTTGTCCCACTGGTATACATTATCGTGCAAATATCTGTTTTCTTTTTCACTGGAAGATCAAAGCATTTTCCTTCTCCCTGCACATAACGAAAGGTGCGAGTTTTAGCCCAAATCTCCAAACTAACAAAAAGAAACTAAATATTTGTAGTAAAAGGCTAAAAGCAACAAAACGTGAAAACATGACCATTACGGCAATACTAGGATGACATTAAGATGAAAAACGCAAGAAATTCATATGTTGTATGGTTACACTAAGTAAAATTCCGTGTTTGACTAAATGTAAATATACAAAGTAATACAAACAAAAAAAGGGTCCAAAAGGCTTACCAATAATAAAAACTCTTCCCAAGAATAAATGACGGTGCCAAACTTTTCAACCTCGTCCTTCTGTTCAGGTGTAACTCTCCCAAAACTCACAACCGCTGAGGAGAAGAAACAAGAGGGCGTTGTTGCTACCGTACCTCGAAAAGGATATTATGCTAATAGAAGACTTACTTTTTAAGTATTTTGCGGCATTTGGAAAAGTTTTCAAAAGCTGAAAAAGGCAAAAGTACACATTTCGTCAGAAGGTGCACTCCCAAATAAATTCTCTCAGGAAGTCTTAAGCATACCTCGGGAATCTTTTTCTCTTCAACAAAAGCAATTTTAACCTCTGCATGGCAGATTATAAATTCTACGGCACCAGCACCTATCGCATAATAAGCAATCAAATCAAAACATCAGATATATTCATTTTCTTATTCAAATATGTTAACGCCATGTTCAACAAGCAAAGCTCAGATCGGAGAGTGGAAGTAGAGTGACATACCTAAGGAGTCATAAAGAGGGACGCAATACAGACCATGGGCATTACATGCCTGCGTTCATATGTCAATGTGAGATTAGATAAGGATTGGAAAACATTTGAACTCTAAGATATCTGTACAAATTAGAACTAGGCAAAACTTTGATATGTTGAAATGTTGGGTGGAGGCCGATAAAGGGCCAAATTCAACAATTGGTGGCTAGGGGATTGTTGGGCGGAGGCCGGTGAAAGGCCAAGTCCAACACCCTGCCTCTCAAAAACGTGAAGTATATAAGGAAATAAAGTTGTTCCAAAAAGTGGTATTAGAGCCAGGTCACGAGTGGCAGGTGCTGGGAGGGGGAATTGTAGTACCAAGGCCAGCAATTGGTGGCTAGGGGTTGTTGGGCGGAGGCAGGTGAAGGGCCAAGCCCAGCACCCTCCTCTCGAAAATGTGGCGGTATATAAGCACTTGATCCTAAAAAGAAATAAACTGCAAGTATAACAATAAAGAGGAAAAAAACCCCAAATATAGGTAAAACCAGAGGAACTATGGGAAGGAATTTGTAATTTCGATTTGATCAGAAAGGAAAAGTCAGTATCAACGCTAGACATGACCAAAATTTGAAACATACTATGAAAATTTAAAGACACGACAACATAGCACTGGCAAGTGGAGTAAAAACAAGAAATGGGGAAAAGATATTACCTCCATGCTCATGATCCACTCGGGGCAATTGGCACCATATATTCCACACTTTTCTCCCTAAGAAAGAAGTTAAATCAATTTATAAGAACCACGAACAAGCATGAACTCGAATGCTGTTACCCACAATTGACAACACTTTTCTATCATTCAAATTTACACAATACACCAGATAACTACTTGCTTCTTCAACGCCACAATTATGAATCGAAATCCCAATTCTCACCAGTATGGCATATACTTCTTTAAAAACACGACACCTTAGTCATTACACGTCCTTAAATTTTTCTTTGTCTACCCAAATTTACACAGTACGGTACAGCAGGTAACCACTTACTTCTTCAACACCGCAGCTGCGAATGGAATTTCCAATTTTCACCACTACGTCATATACTTCTTTGTATGTCATCCAGACATATTTTCCAGGCTGCATATGAAAGCAAGATTCCAAGAATTAGCTAAATCAAAACTAAAGCCAAAACCTCGAGAATCTGGAAGTTCAGTTCCGAACTCATAGCATGTAACTTCTAGAAACATACTTTTCCATTAGTGATCTCTCGGCGTCCAAGCATTGGATTGTTGGGATACTTCTCCACAGATAAACTGTAACAAAGAGCAGAAGCATCTGGTTTTCATCATCACATAATAAAAACTGGATACTTAGCTCGTAGACCTTAAATGATTTCCCGAGTTTCGTCATGAGATCATCTACTACTATACTACCCACAAAACATAAACAGGTTTGCAGAAACATTACGGCCTAACAGGTATAACAAGTCAACCCAATGCTATTAGGGTAGATCAACAAGATTCTGGGAATATGAAAACAACAAGGAATAACAAGTCAACCCAATGCTATTAGGGTAGGTCAACAAGATTTTGGGAATATGAAAACAACAAGGAATAACAAGTCAACCCAATGCTATTAAGCTAGAACTCGAATATTCTGGGAATATGAATAGTTTAACATTGATGTATCACATCCAAATATTTCAATCTTCATAACAAAGACAAAATTCTAATACCTAGGATACCAAAAAGGTTTAACCTTTATAACATGTAATTTCCAACAAATATATTGAATTGTGAAAGCGATTCCAAAATTGTTGAATACTGCTAAAGATACCTTTTTTTTTCTTGAAAAAAATAGCATTTTTACAATTAATTGATTGATGATTCATGTATGTGCTAAGGTAGCAGGAAGTTTTAGTTTAGTTTGCTCATCATGACCCTTCACAAATTCCATTGCAAAAGTTATGGTTATATTGATATGATGATTTCTGATTCAAAACGTAAATCAAGGGTTCCTTATTATTCAAGCCCCTCATACCAAATCACAGTTTTAAAAAAAATAAAATAAAATAAATAATAAATAAAAAGGCTTTCCAATATAATCCAGAAAGGAAAAGAGAAAGTACAAGAAACCAGTTACTCATTGAACTAAAACCATAAAAATAAAAATAAAAACGCACTTTTTTTGAAGTCTTGAAAGGTCAACCAACCACTTTTTTCACACAAGTCACAAGCATCACCAAGTTGAAGCTCAGAATTGAATGAATTTCATTAAAGCACAACTCAAAAACTCGATTTTTTTTTGAATTTGATAGATTTCCTAAGGAAAAAAAAAAAAAGCTGGAAAAGCTGAGAAGAAAAAACCGGCGAAAAACTGACCGGAAAATATCCCAGCAGCAATCCAAGCCCTCAATAGGTGCCGGAAAACCATCCTTAGCAAAAACACTCCGGTAAACAGGCCCGACCGAAGGCTTTCCATCCGTAGCAGGCTTCGCAGGCTCCACCTGTACTATAAACTTGTCTTCTGCCATTTTCTGATTCCTCTATTTCTCTCTCTCTCTCTCTCTCTCTGTGTATAAACCAGAGAAAAATATGTGGGCGGGTGTGAGAGAAGCTGATGAGTTGCCAGTAGCTATTTGGCTATTTCTTCTTCTTCTTTGTTTTGACTTTCAAACCAGATTCGTTCGATCTGTAGTGGGTGTGCGTCTAGAAAGAGAATGTGAAGACCGCAAAATGTACAATACGTATAACGTAGTAACGTGGTACTTCTGTCTGACCACAATTTTAGACCGAGAGAGAGAGAGAGAGAGGACTCCTATTACAGACTACATGTTTTTTTAAATTTTTTTGGAAAACATGTTTTTTTTTTTTTTACTAACGTAACAATATGCTAATTAGAAATAAACAGGTTAGGTTTGAATCTAAATTGTGTGTATAGTTGTGGTTTTGGTTTGATTCTAATTTTAAATTGAAAATAAAAATTAAATTAAGTACAAGCTTAAAATTATTATTATTATTAGTAGTAGTAGTAGGTTTGACACAAAAAAAAAAATTGTTTTAGAATTTAAAAACTCTTGAAAAGTTAAATTTAGATAATTTTAAAAAAATTAAAATGCTAAAAAAAGAAAAAATTGAATCATCAGTTCAAACTGGAAGTGAACCTTTCTCATTAAGTTTTTTTTTTTTTTTTTGAAATACTTTCTCATTAAATTTTGGTTTCAGTTCCTTCAAAAACTAGAGTCCGAAAATAAGTGGTTTGGAACTGAAACTGAACGTTTCCCACAAGGTTTGATTCTAATTACTACATACTTGAATACATGAAATCAGGAATTGATGGCTTGATGGTCTTTGTATTGTTTTGTATTACTTCCAATTATTTGTTACGCATATTTTTTTAATATTTGTATATAACAATGATATATTTGTAATTTCTTGAGTAAGAGAGGAAGATTTTTTTTTTCTCCCAAGAAATTGAACATGTACAATTTATCCAATTACTTTTTTATTCTTTATATCCATTTATTATTGTTTGCGTGTGGCAATGGAATATTGACAAATTTTTTATTTTTTTTTTCGAAAAAATTTAAACAAATCAAATAGTTAAAATAACTTTTTAAAAATTTTAATGGTTATATATATATATATATATATATTTTTTGAATACTACTAACTCTATTACAATGCAGTATCTGTTCATAGTTATATTTTTCAAATAAACGAAACATATTAACTAATTTTCTTAACAGAGTTGTTCCCAATAAACATCTTTTTTGAAATTTCTTTTTTAAAAATTTAATTGAAAGGAAAGTATCAACCTACATCTAATTATCAAATTCATCACTTTACTAAGAACTTAGGAATTAAATATACAGCCTAAATAATTTAAAAAAAAAAAAACTAAATTTACCCAATAATTATAACTTGACATACATTTTTCTCATAAAATTCATAAATGTTTCAAAAATTATACCTTGCATTTAATTTTATTTTATTTTTTGGTTTGCAAGTACAGTGCATTTTTAGTAGCTCTGACAATAATGTTCATCAACATGTTTATTATTCAATATTGTAAGTATTTTTGTGAAAGTAGTTTGCAGCTCAATGAAACATATGTGTCACTCTCAAATGGAAGGTCACAAATTCATATCTTAGTAGAGACATTAACTTTTTGTGCTTTAATAAGTTGGGAAAGTATGTACGGACAGATATAACCAATGAGTTAAAAAAAATCGTTAGGCGCTTGTGTATTTTTTATTTTTAAAAAAATTTTAAGACTAATAATTATAAATTATTTAATACATTAATAGTTAATACTAAAATATTAAATATTAACCTAAAAAACATCTAGACTTTGAACAATTTAGGGTTATTACGCTCAAAACAATGTCGTTTTGAGTGAAATAATCCATTTAAAAAAAAAAGAATAGCTAATCGGCCGACTAGGCGGCCTAGTCGGCACCTAGAAGTCCTAGGCAGTTAGCGCCTAAGCGGTCTAGACGGCGCTTAGGAAGCCGGCCGATTAATCGGGCTTATTATGCAGAATTTTTGCAACACATGATATAAATACATATAAATATTAAATAGTCATAAATATTACCAGTAACATATATTGGTAATTAATTAACCTCTCCTCAAAGAGTCGTGTATTATTAATGATTATTCCAAATAATATTTATTATTGCCGCTAAATAGTTAATTAAGCGAATAAAATGATATTTTGGCTTTTTGTGCTTAGTAGGTTGAGAAAGTATGTATGAACAGATACTACAGTATAACAAAGTCAATAGTATTAAAAAAAATGATATTTTGGCTAATAAGACTTTTTCGGTCCCATTTTATAACTTTCAAATTTTATTTTAACCACTTAATTTAATGTAATATTATCTTTTTTAAGGTTATATTTACGGCATGCTTAATTTAATATAATATAATTTAATATAATTTAATCTAATTTAATATGTATTAGATGTAATGGTACTGTTGTGTGGAGTGTGTGCTACCTTTATTACTCCGTACGTACGCCAGTATCGCGTTTACTATTTTTAATGGTTTTAATTACTTTATACTTTATTTGTCACGGAGTAATATTTTATTCAAAAATATTTTTTAGAAAAATTACGAGTTTGGTTCATGAGTTTTAACAAAGTTCCTATTTAGTCCCGGCCTAAGATATGACCGTATTCGAGTTTAGTCACTCGGTTATTTGCGAAATGGCGAGTTTAGTCCCCAATCGTTAAATTTGACGAAAAAATATTTAAACTTTGAGGGGTAAAGTATGAAATTCACATTTTATTCTCTTTATTATATCAAAGTCACTTTACAACATTATTTCACTTCCTAGCCTCTTATTTCAATATTCTACAATTCTAAAAACATTTCAATAACTTTAGTATGACTTGTTAGGAGCCTGGTTCTCGTATAACAAACTTAAAACTTAGTACAAACAAAGAAACACTGAATCATTGTCTTCAGGCGTGTGAAATGCATTATCATAACAATTTTCGATTTATTTATTAAGCAATAATGTAATCAAACTAGAACTTTTGAGATACAAAATGATGTCAAATTTCTCAGATTTTTTAATGAGAAATTAACCAACGGAATAACTTGAGATTTTTAATTTTTTTTAGTGTGTAAAAAATAATTATTTCGTATGCAGTAGCTTAGTCAATAATCGTTTTTAGAATTTTCATAACTGAATCTTAGGTTACTCATTCATTACTCTGGTTTTTAAGAAGACAGAGGAGGTGATGGATATATATAATATAATTTTTATATATTGTCATGATATACGAGTCTTGATAAAGTTACTGCAGAGCTTATGAAAGAATTTTACGTACTAAAAATCTCAAGTTACTCCCTTGGTGAATTTATCATAAAAATAACTTGAAAAATTTGACACCTTATTGTATTTCAAAAGTTATGTTTTGATTACCCTTGATGTTTAGTAAGATAAGTCATAAACTTTTAGGATGATGTGTTTCACATGCCTGAAGACAATGATAAGTCTTAAGTTTGTTATACGAAAACTAGGTTCCTAACAAGTCATACTAAAATTATTGAAATACTTTTAAAATTGAAGAATCTTGAAATGAGAGGCTAAGAAGTGAAAAATAATGCTGTGAAAGTGGTTTTGATATAATGAAGAGAATAAAATTTGAATTTCTTATTTTACTCCTCAAATTTTAAATATTTTTAAAATTTTCTGTTAAATTTAACGGCCGTGGACTAAACTCGCCACTTCACAAATAACTGAGAGACTAAACTCGGATACAGTCATATCTCAGGAATTGAATTGGAACTTGATTAAAACTCAATGACCAAACTCGTAATTTTCCCATATTTTTTTTTTATTTTCAATTATTAAGCGTATTAAATTACGATTCCTATCTGTTGGTTTGTTTAAATTAAATGTGATCAGTCAATTATTTGACTACTCCCTTAAGTTATTGAACCCTTAACGCTATACTTAAAATGGTTAACAGTTCTAACCATATACTGTATTAAAATGCAATTAGATTATCAAACAAAAAAAAATTATATTAACCCTTAAACTGGTTAAAATTGTGTAGTTAACATATTTGAAAGGTTATCAAAAGGTAACAGGTTAATTACACTAGCAGTGATAGATTATATTGACTCGGGTAATCCGATTAAAATAACCCAATAATTAAAGGATAATGTATAAAGATAAAGGCAATGAACGTAAAGATAGGAAATAAGGGTGACAGAGACATGATTGTATTAAGACTCATGTAATAGAATTACAAGGGAATGTCCTAACGTGACAACTGAATAAGAATTTATACAAATTAGCTCCTAATCACCCGTGAAAAAGGGGCGGGAGGTTGCAACTGCAATGGACCATAGTGCTATCTCCTCTAGAGCACAACACTGAAGTCACATGTGTGTATGTGAGTGTGTATTCTTCTTTCAACAGTTCGCGCTTAAGGTGGAGTTTTATCACGCTTAGGTCTAACACAACTAAGACCGGGTCCACCATAAACCAATTATGGAAGTACAAAACAAGGGTAGGAAAATAGTAGTATTATTGCTTGGGGCGCTAGGCCCAAAAAGAGTACGTGCAAAGTCCGAGATACTGGCCCAAAAAGGGTAACCCAAATAATAAATAAACAATACAAGTTATAGCCTAAATAGTGGAGTAGAAATAATAATGTTTAAATGTTGTTGTTAGGGATCAAACATTGGTATATGAGTTAAAGGTTAAGATCACAAGCAACTTGACTAGAGGAAATATAATGAACCAAGGGATGATGTCTAAATGGAGACATCAAACCCCTTATATAGTGTTGAAGACCTTCCGGATGCTTGACAAATGTACGACTCTAGCTTGCCTTCATTATTGTCCATACATGTATCCTCCCACTACCTAGATAGATATCAACGATATTTACATTGGTAAGTAGAGCATCCTGCCTTCTATACTAGTATATGAGATATGAGTAGCTTAAGTAGTTGGTGCTTGTGTTGTTATCCCATAGGGTGCAACCGTACAAGTTTGAAACCTGTTGGTTACACTTTTTTAGCTTAGCATTTTATTCTCTCATTTTTGTAACCATGCTTTCTTCCTACTTAGCAATAAAAATGGACTCCCTTGAACCAAGACTTCCCCACTAAAATGGACCCCAGGATCCCATGGTGTCATCAAACAAGAATCACATTTTAAAACACATACTAACTAACGGGCTAAACTACTTTTTTTTTTTGTTGGAAAATTGCACTAAAAATGACATTTTAAGTGGTCATTTTGTGGTATAAATATATATGGGGTCCACATCCGATATGGGTCGGGTCAAAGTGGATTTGGGTTCTTCGTTCCTAGACGAAGAGATCGATACATTATACGCACAAAATGGATAATGGGTGAATGAGAAATTGATTCTCAAAGTAGACCCATTTGAGATGGAATTCAAGTGTGGAAAAGCCAATGTAGCTTTGTCCCACATTGGTTGGGAATGAATATTTGCACCACTATAAATACAAGAAGTTTTTTAAAGCTAATTGACTTGTATGGCATAGAGGCTCTCTCTCTCGCGTGCAGGGGTGACTCGTGTACGCCGGCACCTGCGGGCACGAATGTCGTCCGAAAAATTGGCTGACCTCTCGAGAGAGGTAATTCGATGTCTCGTGGGTGTTAATATTTCGCTAGTGGAAGAAATGTTACACATGGGAAATAAAATGCCAGATTCAATGCTATGATCCCATCCTCTACTATAAATTTGTTGGTGAATTTGCAGAACACACCCACCTATGAAACACTCTCCTACCTATCACTCAAAATTCTCCTTTCCTCTCAGAACACACCCACCTATGAAACACTCTCCCTCAAAATTCTCCTCCTTTCCTCTGAGAAAAGCTACACAGAACACACCTATGAAACACTCTCCCTCAAAATTCTCCTTTCCTCTGCGTTCATCCCACGCTTTAGTTCGCGCCAGGAGTCACCCCAGGATGCGGTAAATAAGGTTTTAAGGACAGTGGCAACACGACTCGTGCTTCCAACCGCCAGGAGGCGGTAAATAAGGTTTTAAGGACAGTGGCAACACGACTCGTGCTTCCAACCGCCTCAATACCATGGCTCTGTTTGGCAGAGCTTATTTAGGAGCTTATAGCTTATTTTAAGCTACTAATAAGCTATAAGCTCTGTTTGGTAATGTTCCTAAAATAAGCTAGTAGCTTAAAATAGGAGCTTATTTTTGAACGCTACCTAAGATAGCGTTTCAAAATAAGCTATTAGCTTCCTAACTTTTTTTTCCATCTTTAACCTTATTATTTTAAAGAAATGACATCATTTACCCTTCCCAATTAAAACCCTTTTCTATTCTTATTTATTCGCAATTTTCACGCTAATCGCTTCATCTTCATTCACTCTCCGCAGAAGCATCGCCCATCAGCCACCTCGCTCCGCAGTCTGCAACCGGCCAATCGCAATATCATCCGTCTGTAGGTATGTATATATTTATTTTGTTGTATTACTTGTATATTTTTTTTTTATATTGCATCTCGTATATCCGTAAGCTTGTATATGATATATATTTCATTGTATTACTTGTATTACTTGAATGGTTGGACTGCGTGTATATGATATATATTTCATGTATTCCTTCATTTTATTTATTTATTTATATATATATATATTAATGTAATCTGCAGTGTTTTTGATATAATATATATTAGTATTAATCTAAGTGTTCTGCATGTTATGTATCTGTTGAATATATATATATATATATATATTAATGAAATCTGCAGTGTTTTGATATAATGTAATTTGAAGAATTAAAGTAAGTTTCTGCAGTGTTTGTAATCTGTAGGATTCTACCCAAGTTTTATCAATGTAATCTGCATGTTTGTTTTGATATAAATATATATATATATATATATATATATATATATATATAACAGATATGATGAAATGGTTTTCAAGTATTCAACACCATTGTTTCCTTTTCTTTTTTTTTTGTTTTTTATTTTTGATATGTATATTAAAGATATTTTTTTTTTGTTTTTTATTTTTGATATGTATATTAAAGATATTTTTTTTTTGTTTTTTATTTTTGATATGTATATTAAAGATATGAAATAATTTTCAAGTATTCAATCACTGTTTCCTGTTGCTCTTTTTTTTTTTTTTTAATATTTCTATTCAAGTATTCAACTACTAATGCTTGTTTAAATTGGATTATTATTATATTATTGTTGTTGTTATTTCTAAATTAGCAATATGACATCAACAAATGATAATATGGATGGAGAGAATTTTAAGTGGACCAATGAGTACATGGTGGTCTTTTGTGAGATTTGTATCAAATATATTCGAAAGCATGGGCGTGGATTAATGAAATGGAAAGAAATTAAAGAAGAGTTTGAATCTACTGCCAAACGGAAAATTTCAAATAAAAGTTTAAAGAATAAGTGGGATGCTATGAAAAAAGAATGGAGAACTTGGAAGCAGCTGAAACGTGAAGAAACTGGTTTAGGGTGGGATCCTAGTACACATAAGATTAGTGGCTCTGATGAATGGTGGGAGAAAAAAATCAAGGTTAGTATTATAGATTTTTAAGATTAAAACATAATTATATTTTGGTGTTGATTGTAAACTTATTCTTTTCATTTCTTTTGTAGGAGAACTCCGAGTATAAAAAATTTCGTAATAAATCCATCGATCCTGCAATGGATGATTTGTGGTCTAAATTATTTGAAGATAGCTATGCAAATGGTGAAGGTTGTGTTGCACCCACTATGGATCCTCAATTAGTGCAACCTGTTGATATTGAGGAAGAAAATATAGAAAGTGAAGAAGAGAATAGGACTACGCAAGGCTTTGAAGATTTGTTATATTCTCAGGATAACCAACATTCTTCCCAATTGCATGATTTGGAGGTAGATGAGTCTTCATTTTGGAATAATTTCATGAGTGAGGTGAACCATTGTGTTGGTAACCAGGATGTTAGTGGTACTCAAGTACCTAGACAATCTCAAAGTAATAATGTTAAAAAATGTGCAAAAACTCAGAATATTGGTCTTAAACCCACTCAAATGACGCGTAAGAGGAGACAATCGGGAGGAGCAGCTCAACTTTCTAGTCAATTGGATAGTTTGATTTCAAATTCAAACCGGGCATTAGACGTTTTAATAGGGGATAGTACTGTGAATACTCAAAGCACTACAACTGTTAGTCTTGCTGCAGCAATAAGTGTTATTAACCGCATGGTTACTGATGGTATTATGGAAAAAGGTGGAGATTTGTGGTGTTTTTCTCTTAGCTTTCTTAAAGATGATTTGAATAGGGAAATTTTTTCCAATATTGATGATGACTTCTCTAGAAAAGCTTGGTTGAAGTATATGCATGATACAAGCAAGTGAATGCTCATTTTATTTCAATATGTTTGGTTGTAATTTCAATTTGACATTTGTGTGTTTGAACATTAATTTTTGTATGAATTAATTTTATGAACTATAAACATTTTGTTTCACTTTATATATTTTAAAATATATGTTCTTATGTTTGAACATTATTTCAATATGTTTGGTTTTCATTATTTTATATTTATTAGGTACATCATGGAGTTGGAACGGAAAAGAAAAAAGAGAAAGCATGCACTTTGTGCAATTATAACATCGTATGCCACAATTGCTTTAACCAAAACATATTACTATAAATATATTTATAAAGAACCTTGTATGACTTCACTTTTTAGAGGACAGGA
This sequence comes from Ipomoea triloba, assembly GCF_003576645.1. Lineage (NCBI taxonomy): Eukaryota > Viridiplantae > Streptophyta > Magnoliopsida > Solanales > Convolvulaceae > Ipomoea > Ipomoea triloba. The sequence goes on along the minus strand of NC_044923.1, from coordinate 7,573,245 downwards.
ATGGATGAGAGAAGTCTTGAATGGACATCCTATTCGATGTGTAAATACATTTAGAATGGACTCCGCTTTGTTTAAGCAATTATGTGAAGACTTATATTCAAAATATGGATTACGATCTACTAGGAATATGTCAATTGTGGAGAAAGTTGGTATATTTATATACACACTTGCTATGGGTGCTTCAAATAGAGATGTTGGAGAGCGATTTCAACGTTCCGGTGAAACAATAAGTAGAGCATTTCATGAAGTTTTGGAAGCAATTAGTGGTAGGAGTAGGGGATATCAAGGGCTTGCACGTGATATCATAACACCAAATGATCCTACATTTCAAGCTATACCGTCTTACATTACTAATGATGCACGATACATGCCATATTTCAAGGTAAAATGTAACCATTACTATTATTATTATTATTATTATTATTATTATTATTATTATTACTACTATTATTATTTTAAGATTGATTATCTAATATATATGATAAATAGGATTGCATTGGATGTATTGATGGTACTCATATAGCAGCATGCATTCCTGAGGCTGATCAATTGCGATATAGAGGGAGAAAAGGAATTCCTACTTTCAATGTCATGGCAGCGTGTGACTTTGATATGTGTTTCACTTTTATATCTGTTGGATGGGAAGGATCCGCACATGATACACGTGTATTTGTTCATGCAATTAGTACACCATCAATGAACTTTCCCAAGCCGCCACAAGGTATCATATTCGTATTACTTTAACTCTAATAAAAATCATATAATTTTATTCTTTATAATTGTTTAGTGTTATATTTTTTTTAGGAAGATATTATTTGGTAGATAAAGGATATCCAGATAAACAAGGATATTTGGTACCGTATCCAAGAATAAGGTATCATCAATCTCAATTTGAACAAGAGCCGCCAACTAATGCTCAAGAAGCATTCAATCGTGCACATTCTTCTCTTCGAAGTTGTATTGAGAGGTCGTTTGGAGTATTGAAGAAGAGATGGAAGATACTTGCTAAAATGCCACAGTTTAGTGTGGAGACCCAAATTGATGTTATTATGGCCACATTTGCCTTACATAATTATATTCGGAAGAATTCACAAGATGACATGATGTTTAATGTGCTTGAGCAGCATCCAGATTACATACCGCCCGATGAACTTCAAGATTCAAGTAGTAATACCTCCACCAACGAAAGTTTAAGTCAGACCTCTACTGAGATGAAGGAGATTTGCAACAATATTGCTACTTCATTATGGGATGCTAGATCATGATTTGCTAATAGTTTTATTTTCAAACGTTAAATTTTAATATGTAAAGAAACAAATTTAAATTTTATGAAGATGCCCTTTTTAGTCTTTTTACATTTATCAGCTTATCAAAAAGCTAATTTTACCAAACACTTTTAAGCATAACAGCTAGCTTAACAGCTCACCTATTTCAGCTCCTAACTTATAGCTTTTCAGCTTTCAGCTCCTTTTCAGCTTTCAGCTACCTTTTCAGCTAGGTTTGCCAAACATAGCCCATACAGTTCAACCTGCTTGTATTTTCTAATCCTTTGTGGATTATTTCATCTGTAGTTGTCTGATCCTACTTGGATTATCTTTCTTATCATTATATTTGCTTTGTTGTTGTTTTCCATTTTCTGTGTATTTCCGATTGTCAGATTTCTAACATTTATTTCTTATTTTATAAAACTATAGGTAATTTATTTTACTTATTTTACGAATGTTCTAGCCATTAATTTAAATGTAAGACTTTATTTAAATATAAAATTGTCAAAATAAGTTTAGTCTGTAGGGCCGACTCATCCCACCACCTAATGAGGTAGTTGCAGCCTGCAGGTTGTTATGCCATGGACTCGGGTCCACCTTGCAAGGTGGACCCCGGTCTATGTTCACACATTCATATCACCATGTTCATAGTTTCATAATTCAATGTTCACAGTTTTATAACTTCATGTTCACAATTTCATAATTTTATGTTCACAATTTCGTAGGTCTATGTTCATAATTTCATAACTCTATGTTCACCAGTATCAAAACTCTATGTTCAACATTATAACATAATTTTTGAATCTATATAACAAAATTGTGAATATAAAGTTCAAAAAATTGTGAATATTGAGTAATGCAATTTTGTATATTGAGATCTAAAATTATGAATATAAAATTATAAAATTGTGAATATAGAGTTCTAAATTTGTGAACATAAAGTTTTACATTTGTGAACATAGATCCGGGTCCATCTTGCAATGTGAATCCGGATCCATAGCATAATTTGCCGTAAATAAAAATTAAATTTCTTTCATTACTTAAGCAATAAGTTGGTGGGGTTGTCCTATTTTAAAGTTGTCATTTATTTGCACATTTGTACACTAACACGCATGTGGCATCCTTTTAAGGTTTAACAAATGATTGTTTTTAGCCATATTATTTTATTTTCATATCTTGACTGGTCCTCTTGGAAAACTTTGAATTGAAGGAAAAATTAAATGAATGAGCAAAACTTCTAAATATGTTTATATTTTACCATTAAAAATTATAATTATATATTTATTATTAATAATGGTGGAATATGTCTATCACATTCAACCAAATTGAATTTAATAGAAAAGTCTGGTTAATCTAGACTAGAAGACAATGTGTATCAACTAACGAATTTGTGTTTGGTTCAATAACATAAGTGTAAGAAAGTGGGTTTTTAATACTATGCTAAAATGTAATAGAAAGTGGTTTTTTAATACTATGCTAAAATGTAATAGAGTCAGTAGTACTCAAAAAAAAAAAATACTATGCTAAAATAATGTGATGTTTGACAATTAATAAGTAGCGATTAATATATAGTGAATTGTGTTAATTATTTTGATAAGCGATTAGTGTTAGCTATTTATTAAAAAAAGAGTTAATATCACAAATGGTCTTATTATTGGGCTAGTAATCTTTTTAGTTCTCAATTTTCAATTCGACCAAAACACGTACCTTGACTTTCATTTTTTACCACAAGTAGTTCTTTGTTAAGATTTATGTTAAATGGTTGCTAAATCTAGTGATATTATCGTCAAATTAATTAATATGATTATGATTACCTCTTTTAGAGAATTATATAGGTTAGTTTAATATGAATATAATCGAGTAATCGACGGATTGCTCGTCCAACGTCACACCTATGCCCAATCGAAGTATCCTAACACCATCAATTGTATTTGTTAAATAAATACATTTTGGGAAACCCCCGGCCGAGTCAGATACAGTTGACTTGATAACCAAAATCTTTCAAGTTTGATTCTCGATAGGAGTTGCATATTGGTCTTCTTAGTTTGAGCTGATAAGCTATGAATAACCTACATAGACCGGTTTAATTATCTCATTGTAGCCTTTTGCCTTCTAGGTCACAAGATAGGTTTCGCCCATAGCACAGGCACCTCTAGGTAGCAGATGCTAACTTTCCGTAAATTTAAAAAATAAATATATTTTGAAAATATAAAAAAGTAATTCTCTCTCATAGATTTTAATTTAATAAGAGTGTGATCTCATCTTAACTATATATAAAAACTAAATACTTTATATATTTACAAATTAACTTTATATGACTAACTATTATTTATATATGTTATTTTTCCCTCTTGAATTCTATAACCTTCTAGTGTTCACCTTTTGAGTGGTAATATAATTATTTATATACATTGGTTATTCATTAATTCATCGATCCTACCACAAATTAAAAAAATGAATCTACTCAATAATCAAATACAACTAATATCCAATCAAATATTACCAGGCCACATAAAGATCGGAGATGAATATTATAAGGTAAATTCAAGATGAAAGTGTAGTGTTAATCATTTTTTTTTTTGTGGAAAGGATTTTTTAAAGCTTGTGTATTAAACTTCATTGGTCTACAATAGCTTTTATTTTTAGATTTTCAAAATATGTATTTATTTATTGTAATTTATCAACATATACCATAAAATTGTATCATGTATAAATTTGTTTGATAATATAACAATAAGATAATTGTACTTTTAAAAAAATGATAAATAATGATCTTTTAGAGATTTTAATCTAAGAAGAATAATATTTTAGCTTAACAATATGAGAATAATTTGTATATTTATAATAATTTTACTTTACATTTTACAATATGATTTTTTATTAACTTAATCTTTATTAATATTTGAAATTAATTATGTTGTCATATAATACTCTAAAAGAGTTAATCATCAGCATATTAATTAATTTGATGATAATACCCCTAGATTTAACACTCATTTAACATAAATCTGAACGGAAGACTATTTGTGGTAAAAAATGAAAGTCAAGGTACATGTTTATTGGTCAAATTGAAAATCAAGGACAAAAAAAAAATTACTAACCCAGTAGTTAGAGGACCATTTATGGTATTAACTCTAAAAAAATGTTAGTCAAATTAATTGTTTAGTGTTAGTTATAAATAGCATGTAAAATGGCATATAAAGACGTTAATATATTATTTTATTTATTTAGTTATTCTTTAAAGTATGCTATATTTTATATTTTTAAAGTATAAATACATACATATATGAATATAAATTAATGAAGAAAGTAGTCTTTTGAGCTAAACTAATGCAATCTCTTATGCTAAAATGCGATTGAGAGTGAAGCTTGGGGTCTCCTAAAGGGAATGCAGTGGGCTTGGAACAAAGGTGTTCGCAATATTGAAATACAAATGGATTCCAAGGATGTAATGAATTGGATCACAGGCACCGAACAATCGAGAGGACCCCTGTGAAACGCCATCCACAGCTGCAGGCAATGGATCAACAAACCGTGGATTGTTAGCATCAAGCATGTCTATAGAGAGCAAAACGTTGTTGCGAATGGCCTTGCAAAGTTGACACTTTTCATAGCTAATGGTTGGAGTGAATGGCATGAAGTCCTTCCAATGGTGCATGAAATGGTTCAACACGACCGAGAACAGATCCCCCATACCAGGAGGATCATGAGAAATAGAAGCTAGCTTTCTTTGAGTTTTAATTTGGTTCACCCCTCCTTTATATATAAAAAAAAATGCTATTATATTTCAATATTTTGGCCACAATATTTCGTTGTTTAACATAAACTAATTTTAGTTGTTTGACCAATCAAATTCATTAACACTTAACAAATTCATCATTTACTAAACACTCCAATAATTTACATGACTAAACAATTCAAGGATAAAATGATAATTTGTACATAGCAAGCATGTTTGCCTGTATTAACATAATATACTCTTTAATGTGTTCTCGTTTAGTTAATAATGTTTGATTGAATTTATTTACAATATTTACATACTTAGAAACTACATTGAAAGTACTGTTAAACTAATTTTTTTTTAATATTATAAGACAATATTAAAGCAAATATGCAAATAAAAAGATGTTGATTTGACCAATGAACATATATAATAGTAACAATAACATGCATGTGAAATGTGTGTGAGAGAATATTAGATTAACTCTTCTAATTTTATTAAACAATTTAAATTTTTGAGACCATATAGTAATTAACTAAGGACATCTCCAACCATGTAAACTGAGGAGAAAAAAAAACAAAAAAAAAAAAGAGAGAAGGGTTGGAAAGGAGAACATTAGACGATATTGTATTCTCGAGAAATTGTTCTCTCTATAAAATACTGACACGGAGCACAACGCGTGAATGTCACGTACCAATCATGTAATGCGTGGAAACTGACACGCAAAGGGTGGGGTATAGTCCCCCACCGTTGAGGTCAAAATGCATTTTTTTTAATTTTTAATTTTTAGTCCTTTCTTAATTTTAAATTTGAAATTTATTTTTAATTTTAGAATATTTTTTTGAAATACTTATTATTTTTTACAAGTAGTATATGTTATATACTTTCTCAAATATTTTGAGCCTAAAGAATTTACATGGTAGTTTGCTTTTAATTTTTGAGTTTAATTTATTTGTAAAATTTTTAATTGTATTAATTGTTGGTATATTTAGTATTTAAAGTTTTTATATTCGCTTTTGAATGTTAATTTATTTTACAAACGATTTCGAATGCAAATTTTAATTTGTTAATGTATATTTTATAATTCTAAAATTATTTTATTTTGTTATTGAAATTTATTTTATTAAAATTAAAATTTGAAATTATAATTATAATGTTGAAATTATTAATGGTAGAAAAGTGAATAAAATAAATGTTCATAATTTATCTTTTAAAAATTCACAATTTGTATTCTATGAACACACAATGTGAATATTCACAATTTACACACTAAATGTTCACAATTAACCTTTTAAAAATTCACAATTTATATACTACGGACACATAATATTAACATACACTATTTATGTATTTTGACTTAGAAACACAATTTATATTCTATAAGTTCACAATTCCAATACAAAAAATACACAATTTAGAACCATGGTCAACCTTACAAGGTAGACCCTGGTCCATACTATAACAACTCCCTAACCACTATAAACAAGGGCCGAGCTGCCATGAGGGCAACTGCCCCCTATTACCCAAACCTGGACCGTCCCAAAATGATATCGTTTTGGGTTATTTTATATATATATATATATATATATATATATATATATATATATATATATATATATAATTTGTTCTGCGTAATTTCCTCAAATTCCCTAAACGTTTTACGTAGTTTTCTTTGCATATGACAAAATACATTTGCCCGTAGTTCATCGTAAATCTTAGCTTGTATTGTAATTTTTAATGTATTTTGTATTTGATATCTTGTATCGGTCCGGGTCCATCCGTGTTCACTCCGAGAGGCAGCCTAGGGGAAATCGTCGCTTTTGGGAATTGAACTCGAGTTCTCCCGAAATTCTTACCCCACAAAGAGAGCTCATCACTTGATATTTAAACTACCCCATTGGGTTACTATAAGTAACTATTGTGTGTGAAAAATGAAACTAAAAAACAAAGTAATATTGTTAAATGAAATTGAAATGTAATTAAAATGATAATTATTTCATGGACCACATTACTATATGGACCGTCGTCCACTGTCAAGTTTGTCTACATTCACCAAGTACATGCACCAATTTATGATTATTTTATTTTATTTATTGGAAGAATATATATTAATTCTTTGTTTTTGCTTTTATTTCTTTATTGTAATATCTTTTGATTAATTGTACAAGTAAAGTTCTAGAATTTGGTGATAAGTTGAACATGGGATATGCATGGCAAGAATTGGAGGGACCATGAATGGTATGTAAGGATAGTAAGTTGAATAGTGTTGAATAGTGCAATGTGTAACATAAATATGGTGAATTGGGTACTCAACATCACATTTAACATGGTTTTATATTCTATGAGCGGATTCAAAATTTTCTTTCAGTGGGGTGAAGAAGGAAAAGTAAAATGAATTCAAAAATGTTCAAATACAAAGTTCGAATACAAAATATCAAATACAAAATACAATAAAAATTGCAATACAAGTTAAGATTTACGATGAACTACGGGCAAATGTATTTTGTCATATGCAAAGAAAATTAGTTGTCTTAATACAGTAAATTTGATAGTGCATGTGTGTCTTTTGCGTGCATTGTGCGTGCGTCGTGTGTGCATTGTGTGGGCAAATTATACCGTGCACCACGGTGCACATAGCAATGTGTACCACGTACCAAAACGACGTCGTTTTGAGCATTGTAAACTAATCGTCCGTTTTTTTTTAGAAATCACGTTTCTCGTTTTGGCCGATCTCTGTATTTATGTTAATATTCTGTGTATTCTAGGCAATCATTCTGTGTATTCTAGGCAACCGTTTTGTGTATTCTATGCAACCGTTATGTGTATTCATGTTAGTAACATATGTTGTGATGTGTTTGTGCATTCAAATGTTTAGGAGGATAAGTTCTGTGTATTTTGTGTCAATATTCTGTGTATTTATGTTATTAACACATGTTGTGATGTGTTTGTGCATTCGAATGTTAGGATGATGAGTTCTGTGTATTTTGTGTCAATATTCTGTGTATTCTGGGCAAACCTTCTGTGTATTATAGGCAAACATTCTGTGTATTATAGGCAAACGTTCTGTGTATTCTATATAATGATTATGTGTATTATAGATAATGAATTCCCTGGAGTCATTCGCGTCCGCGTCCGCGTCCACTAACATCTGTGTATTTTGTGTCAATATTTTGTGTATTCTGGGCAAACATTCTGTGTATTCTAGGCAAACGTTCTGTGTATTATAGATAATGATTATGTGTATTATATTATAGATAATGAATTCCTTGGAGTCATTCGCGTCCGCGTCCACTAACACCGAAACGATGTCGTTTTACGTACGTGGTGCACATTGCTATGTGCATCGTGGTGCAGGGTATAACTATTCAATGTGCGTCATTCATGCACTTTATGTGTATGATAAAAAAAAAAGACCACATTTATCAATACTCTTGCATTTAACCACCGAGGTAGAGGCGGATCAGACGATGATTGCGCAGAACAGAGAACGTTTAGAAAATTTGAAGAAATTGTGCAAAACAAATGAAATTATATATATAAAACAACCCAAAATGGCATCGTTTTGGAGCGGTCTAATTTTGAACAATGGAAGGAGCTACCCCTACTAACCATGGCAACTCCGCCCTTGAATGTATTAAGGGGCCGGGTACAGTAAAAAAATAAAGTCAAAATTCATGTAGATAGTGACAGGATGAACTGGTCTCTTCATTAATGAACATGGGCTTTTCATTGAGAACACGTTTTGTCCTTCCATTTTAGGTTGGCAACTGGCAATCCAACTAGTTACTCTTCACATGGGTCCTAAAAGAGTGCATCTCATCTTCACATGCTTGTGCACAAATGTTACAATCACATTAATAATATTCATCTTTAATTTAGCTACTGAGTAAACCTCTCATTAGGATCGAATACTTACTTTTCGCAACATTGTTTCTTGTTATTTATTTTTCTTTCTTTTAATTGATTTTATTATTTTCAATGTCTTAAAATTGAAGAACTGGAATTTTGAAAAATTTTATCAAATATTGTTTGATTTCATACCTAATTATAATTTCATACCCTTGTAGTTATATTGTACGTGTAATACTACGTTAATAATGTCATAACTTAATTTATACACTTCTATTTATAGCATAGTGTGTTTACCTAAGTGAATTTACATAAAAACACATATCATCATCTATAACAATTACTTGGAGAAATACCCTCAATTTGTGAGTACTTTCTTACCGTTAATGAGCCCTGGCCTCTAATTCTTCTAATGTATTTTCAATGTTCAACTTTCCACCAAATTCTAGCACTTGTCCAATTAATCAAAATGTAATGCAATAACGAAGTAAAAGCAGAAAAAAGAAAAAGAAATCAATATATTCTTTTCCAACAAAGAAAATAAAATAATGATAAATCGGTGGATCCCACGTAGGTTCAAGGAAATGGAACAATACGTACTTAATGAATGTATTTTGGGTAAAAAAGAAAGTCAAAATTGAGGTAGATAGTGATAGGACGAACTGGTCTCTTGATTGATGAACATGGGCTTTCCATCGAACAAACGTTTTGCCCAACTATCGCGGTTGTTGTGTCATGGACTTGAGTTCATCTTGCAAGGTAGATTTAATTAAAAAAGGCGTCGTTTTATTTCAAAATGACGCCGTCTAATTTTTTATTTTTTATTTTTAACAATTGTTTCCTTCCTTGTCATTTGTCTTCAGAATTCGTTTCTCTATATTCATAATTTTTAAACTCTATATTCACAATTTTAGAATTGAATATTCACAATTTAGATCTCAATATACAAAATTACATAACTCAATTCAATATTTATAATTGTAGAACTCTATATTCACAATTTTTAAACTGTATATCACAATTTTTCAACTCTATATTCACAATTTCATAACTCTATATTCACAATTACAGAACTCTATATTCAATAATATAACACAATTTTTGAATCTATATTCATAATTTCTGAACTCTATACACAATTTTGAACTCTATATTCACAAAAGAAAATATCATTGGCAGAGGAAACAGTGCCACTAATGGCACCGTCATTCCAGACACACGTTTTGGACCTGGGTCCTTGCAAGGTGGACTCGGTTTCATAGTATAATTTGCCATCCCATTGTAGGTCGGCAACTGGCGGCAAATTATTCACAGTGTTGTATGAAAAATTATTGTGTGGATCATAATAAATAAATACATTTTTAATATACTAAAAGTAAATTATTCATGTATTGAATGTATATTATACAAAATAATGTACTTTCAATCAGTGTTGCAAAATCCCACCTAGTCGCCGATTAATCAACGCCTAGGCGCTAAGTGTCGGTCGGCCGCCTAGCATATCAACATAATCGGTGGTCTAGGCGGCCGGCCGGCTAGGTGCCCGACTAGGCCGTCTAAGCCGCTTAGGCGCTGACCGCCTAGGCGTCCTAGACACCGACTAGGCCGCCTAGTCGACCGTTTAACTATTGTTCTTTTTTTTTTTAAATGAGTTATTTTAGTCAAAACGACATCGTTTCAAGTGAAATAACTCTAAATTGTTCAAACTCTAGATATTTTGTAAGTTAATATTTAATATTTTAGTATTAATTATTAAAATATTAAATAGTTTATAATTATTAGTCTTTAAAAATTTTAAACAAATTTTTAGAAAATAAAAAATACACTGGCGCTTTGAGCGCCCGAGGAACGCCTAGCAATTTTTTCAACCATACTTTCAGTACTCAAATAATTTATTTTTCTTGAATACAATGGGCATATTTAATATACTAAAAGTACATTATTTGTGTATTGAATGTACATTATTTGATAGTATGGTTCATGCAATAATGATTGGTACTGTGTGGATCATAACAAAAAATATATTTTTAATATACTAAAAGTACATTATTCGTGTACTAAATGTACATTATATAAAATAATGTACTTTCAATACTCAAATGTGTACTTTCTATGAATACAATGTGCATTTTAATTGAGAAAATTGTAATTTATGCCCATCCATAATACGTTAATTATCAATGTTACTCCTGAATTATTAATAGTGTAAATGTTGCCCCTCAATTTTCCTCCCGTACAGCACGGGAGGGGCAATATATGTACCGTTTTGAAAATTGATTACACCACTAATAATTCAGGAGTGATATTGATAATTGACATACTATGGAGGGACATAAATTAATTTTTCTTTTTTAATATACTAAAAGTACATTATTTATGTACCAAATGTACATTATTTGATGGAAAATATTATTGGTACTCCTAAATTCTATTCTCAACTTTTACTCTATTTCATAAATTTTGGATGTGAACAACTTTTTATGGATCTACAAGATGAAAATATCATATCCATACTTATCACCTCGGGAAGTATAATTTAAAAAACAGAAATTTTTATAGTAGAACTCTTATTTAATAGTATGGTTTACACAATAATCAGAGCAAATGCAACTAACTCCTCTTGACATGGGCCCTAAAAGAATGCTACTCTTTGACGTAAGTTAAAGAGTTAGAATTATAGTTATAAAAGTCAACAACAACAAATTAAAACATTTAAACGTGTAACACAATTCAAGAAGCAAAAATAACAAATTCCCCTATTTCTATTGTTTTAATCTACAGTTTGACAAAAACTTTGTAACAAATCCGTGAGATGAGTTAGACCAAAATAAAAATGTAATATTATATTGAAAAATATAATACTAATCAATAATAAAGTGTTTTTTCTTTTTGACAACTTAATAAAGTGTTTGTTACTTATAAGGAAAAACATAATATTTTTAAAAAATAATTTAATATTTTACATTTTGATTTAAAAGTATTATATATATTTTTCGTGAAAAGCATTACGCTTTCCAACAAATACTTTATTCCTTCCTGATTAGTATTACATTTTTTAGTATAAGTATTACATTTACATCTCGACCCTTCTCACAAATAAGAATCCGTGAGACGGTCTCACGAATATGAATCCATGAGACAGTCTCACAAGAAAATCAATCTAAATCTAATATTATATAATTGTTTTTCCTTCTAGAAGGACCAATGTTTTTTGTGTTTTTTGATGCTCCATGTGTATTTTGCTACTTGATTAATATTGTATTTGTTACCAAATTGAATATGTATTCTGCAAGACGTAAACGTTCTATATAATTCTTCTACCAGATTCAACATCAAGACTCAGGAGTAAAATAAAATACACATTTTTACTCAAGTTTGTCGTAAAAGATTTTTTTTTTAGTTTGATTTGTGAACTATTACACAAAAATAAGATCTATCCAATACACACCATCGAATAGTGAGTGCCCATTTCTTTCATCATCCAAAAAAATAGTAAATCAAACACGAAATTACATTCAGATTTTTATGTTAAAATTACAAATTTATTGTTCTTTACATAAAATTGTATACTGAAACAGAGTATACCTTTAGGGTTGCACAATTTGGTAAAAAAAAAAAATTGTTAAATCTATAGAATTGATCGATAAATTTTGAATAATCATTTTTTAATTAAAATATTTCAGTTAGGCCTGTTAATGGTTAAAACCAGTATCCAATTCACCTTTTTTTTTTAAATGTTACACAATGCATTATTCAACACCCTTCAACTTGCATGCATGTACGATCTTATCGTTCATGGTCCCCCAATTCTTGCCATGCATTTCCCATGTTGAACTAATTAATTGCCACCAAATTCTAGCACTTTACTTGTCCAATTAATCAAAATATAATGGAGCATGGAATAAAAAAATAAAAGCAAAAAAAAAAATCAATATATTTTTTTCAATAATGAAAAAAATAATGATATGCTGGTGGATCCATGTTCATGGGCGGATACATGCAGACATGCAGTAGGTGGCAGTGGGACAGCTACCCCTCCACACTGCACCTCACCTCTTATATATAGGGGACCCTTGCGTATATATAGCAAATGTTATATATAAATAAATAGTATAGATATAAATTACTCAAAAATAAAGTAACTTAGATGATTAAGTATGTATGTGGTGTAGTAGAGGTCTAGAGATTGAATCTTCTAATTACTTGACTAATTTTTCTTTCAAAATATCTTATTTGTCTTAATTTTTCACCCCCACTGTATGAAATTTCTGGCTCTGCTCCTGTTCATGTTCGTTCAAGAAATGAGTAGCCGGTGAATGTATTTTGGGTAAAAAAAAATAAAAGAGAGAGAATCAAAATTCATCCACATAAAGGTTTTTGATTGTTTAAAAAATATATATAATTACTAAGTGGATTCATTTTTAAACTAATAATAGATTAGTTAATTCTTCAATAGTTAATGAATATAAAGATTTTGTTGTTACATCAAGATGTAAAGTATATGTGGTAAATTCTAGCGTGAAAAATAACAATTTTCTCTTTTGAAATTGCACATTTATTTTTAAAATTGTTTGATTGTAAATTGTAATCTCTTGAATATTTTAGCAACATAAAATTTGGTCATTTTTTTTAATTTTTTAATTAAATTTGTTAATCTTGAGGTCTTTTCTAAATTTGTAATTTAAAAATTTTAATTTCAGTCAATTTTACAATATCCTTTAATACAATATTTAATTTTAAATGTAAAAAGTGAGGGCTTTCGGTCATATCATACAATCATTATTGCATTGACAAAAGTACATTACTTTTGTACTGAAGGTATATTATTTTAGGATATATTATTTTTGTACTGAAGGTACATTATTTGATAGTACATTATTTGATATATACTATCAAATAATGTACCTACAATACAAAAGTAATGTACCTTCAGTATAAAAATAATGTACTTTTTATTTTTGGTCTACACAGCTGTGTGGATCATGGTCCATGCAATAATTTGCCTCATATCAATTGATAGGGAAAATGAATTTAAAAAAAAAAAAATTAGCATGGGCCGATTTTTTTATTTTTTGACAAAAAAGACATTGAAATAAAAGATAACATATACTTTCTTACATTTAGTTTTCTACAATTTATTTAAATCATAAGGCTATCCTTATTCCTGCAATATTCTCTCACTTTAAAAAATGAATCTCACTTTCACATCATCAAATTTATCATTTCTCTAATGTTTTTGTTGAAGCACAAAGAGTCAATTTTGATATCTCCTCCATTGAGACTCGAACTCATGACCTTTCATTTGAGGGAGGCCACTACATGCCATTTGAGCACAAGGTGCTTGGCCTGGCAACGGTGGATTTAAAACAAAAGAAAAAAAAATACTTGTTTTAATTTCCACATCATCTTGAAAATTCAAAATTGGCTAGGTTGAAGACAATGAACAACCTAAGATGTTATGACTATTATGTAGTGTGATGACACATTTGTTACCATTCAAAATAGATGGTCAGGGATCAAATCTCGGATGTTAAAATGATAAGATGTTATTCATTCCACAATTTTCAACTTCACATCATATTATCGATGTTCCTTTCAATCTTTCATGACCATTTATAGTTGTACAAGCAATTAAAGTTAACGAAAAGGAAAATTGTAATTTATACGTCTCTATAATATGTCAATTATCAATGTCATTTCTGAATTATTAGTGGTGTAAATGTTGCCCCTCAATTTTCAAAACAATACATATATTGTCCCTTCCATACCGTACGGGAGGGACAAAAAATGTACCGTTTTAAAATGAATACTTTTAATTTATTTTGGATGTAAATATTAAATATTAAAATGATTATAATTTTTTTTTGAGAGTAAATGATTATAAATTTATAAAACACATAAACATACATAAAATGATATTGAGTATTAATTAAACGAGTTTTTAAATATACATTTAAATATATACCTTTTTAATAAACATAAACTAACATGTTTATGAACATAACAAGTCTAACACTAATATCTTCAAACTTGACTAATTTACTAAACAACACTCGGGGTTTTGTTTTAAATTGTTTATTTAAGTAAAATTGTTTTTGTATATGTGCATTTATGATATAAATAAATATTAATTATTTTTATCTGTATTATTTAACAAGTACACTAGTTAGTTCAATTCACTTACACAACATGTATGAAACAAGCTGCAAGATACTTAATTGAAAATGTGTTGATAATTTATACGTAATATGAGATTGCTCAGAATGTAAGATAAAATTAATTAATGTCCTATTTAAATCACAATTTAAAAATTAAGTTATTCATTTTTTTAAAAAAATTCTATATGACATATGTATTATTTATTAGTCAAATTATTTTTCGCTTATTTTTTAACAAATATTTATAATTTTTAAATTTAATTTTTTGAATATAATAAAAATCTTAATATAGTTCTTTAAATATATTTAAATTTCATTCACCAAAACTGAATTAATATATTACATAAATATATGAAAAATGCACGTTACTTGAATTGATTGGATATGAGAGAAAGAAAAATTAAAATTGGAGATTAAAAAAAAAAAAAAAAAAGTAAACCTCCCCTTAAAATACAAACTCTAAATATTTGATATAATATTTGAAAGTCGGAAGTAAGTTTAGGACTAAACCTGACAAAACCACTATATTCAAAGGACCTCAGTCCCCATATGAGATTAACTCAAACACTTAGTATATTGTTTCTTTATTTATTTGTATTGGTATTTATTAGTACTCATCATAATATAGTTTATTAATTAAATATTAAGCCCTTCATTTATAATTTTGAAATCCGATACATTTTATTCCCTTAATTATTAAACTTTTATCAAATTTAGTTTCTATATTTCAATTTCAGCAAATTTAGGCACTAAATTGTCTCAAGTATCGCGTGAATTCGTTTGGAGAGATCCAAAAATGGAGATGCGGGGTATCGATCCCCGTACCTCTCGCATGCTAAGCGAGCGCTCTACCATCTGAGCTACATCCCCTTGGTGCATAAGGCTTATTCTTATTGGTTATATCAAATAGTGGGATTTAATTGTAATTTATACATCTGCGTGAAATAAACTTTTATCCTAGTTAAAATACAAAATAAACGTATATTTGTTCTAAAAATAATCTTTAAATACTTTTACATGGCATATGATATCCCTACTACTATAAGGCTAATTTAAATCTGACTAGGATTGCATCCACATTTGACTTTATCCTTACATTAGAAGTTCATTTTGATTTACGAGAAAATTTGCAATCACTATCTGAATCTACATTCTTAACGAAGCCAACATTGTAATCCTAACCTAAAAAGGATTACAAGGAAGTAACACGCGCACAGAGGGAGAGAAAGAGATGTTCAGACTATGATGAGCATAAACCAAGAGGAAGCTATGTGATGGATACATCATCATGGACACCAAGTTAGCATGGTGTCGAGTGCCGACTAGGTGTCCATGCTAAGTATCTATCACAAGTCCTTCATTTTCTTGTGTCTAGCCAAGTATGGCACAAGAAAGTATCTATTACGGAGTACTATGTATGAATAGAAGAGTACTGATGAGTAGAGTTAGAACCCCTTAGGTGAATTGAATCTTTCTGCGATAAAATGGGAGAGAAAGAAAAGAGAATAACCAAAAGACTAAATTGCCCTTATTAGTTTGCCCATTAAATTTTTTGGCTATTTTCTGATGGCAATTTTGCCGGAGTGACTGAAATTGAGAAAAATTGAATAGTTGCAGTACTAAATTGACAGTTTTAAAACCTATAGGTTGCAATTAACAACACTCCCATAGTTATAAGACCTAACTGAAGACCCAACATGTTAACTGCAGATATATAATTTTTAGATCTTGATCCACAATACAAGGTGTATCCTAGTGGTAGTATAACATTGTTTGGTTGGTGAGATTTATTGGACTTGGAATGAATAATTTTCCTTTATCGGACCATTCTACAAACTACAAACTTCCAGTCAATATAATTCATCATAGCATGTGCATGGAAAATTGGGAGGAGAAAACTCAATGTGAAAACAAATGCGTGGAAACTTAGTTTGATGGACAAAACTCAATGCAATATATTCTTGCTTTTATAATAATTAATTAAATACTGGATAAATACTGAGAAAAAATATCAATATTATAAAGAAAAAGGAATATAAAAACAAGTGAAATGACACTTTTTGTGAGTTACAGTAATATAATCCTCTGTTATATACTTATATGTGCATTCACTTTTTGCACTCGATTATTCTCAGTGATTATTTACGATTGTGATTAAAAAAATTAGAAAAAATTAAAGGTTTTTTAAAGAATATTAGCTATTTTTTTGTCGGTAAACCCGTACCATACCATATTTAGACTAATCCTGACCAATTAGTTTTTCCATACAAAAGGATTTAAACTCTCAACCTAGTACATAGCCACTCGCGCAACAATCAAGCTGGTTAATCACGAAAAAAATGAATTTATCTATAATTGATAGAGTAAATTATATCACTATAACTCAGAAAAAGTCACTTTGTGAAAGGCAAACATATGACACATTTTTTGAGTACAAGATGTCTTTCTATACATTTTGAAGAAAATATTTTCTACTTTTGGCCTCTCATATATTATAACATTTTCATTTTTAGTACCCAACTATTATTTCTTTAAAAAAAAAAACAAATTAATAAATGACAACATCAACTCATCAAGTGCTTTCCTTACAAATTAAAAACCACTACTCTTCAGCCTGTAAAGGCCCTTTCATAAGTTCCATTGTTACAATGATGAATAAATCCCACACGCCACTGAAACCTTCTCAATGGCCCCAGAAGGACCACAATTGTATAAAAACAACAATAATTTCCTATCATCACTATATTGTTATGGCTGAGGTCTACATGACTACATATAAGGATAAAAGAAGCCCCCTAACTCCCTTAGGCCATCACTCAATGGGGAACAAAACTACAAAATTGGCAAAATCTTGGAAATTCCTCCCTATCATTATCCAATTATTATGGACATTTTAATGGACGAAGTGATGAAAAACATTATTTGTAATGAATTTGAAGGAGAAGACAATAGTGAGATTGTAAATTTGTCTGAGTTTTGGCATGTTCATCTCACCTTTTCTTGCCGCCTTTCTTCTTTTCTTTAACTTGTTTCTCTAAGCTTCTGATTCTTTGACTGAGAACAGAGGATGGCGGCACTCTTTGGTTTGTAGGTCTGGATGTATCATTAGTTGAGGCCGATTGAGCCTGCTGTTGTGCTTGTGCTGCAGAATACTTGTTTAACGCTTCGAAAAAAGAGAATCCGGGTTTTTGACTGGCAGGAGATGGTGGTGCCACGGGGATTATAGGTATACCCAAGAGCTTCTTCATTTCGGGCTTTTTAAGTACTGATATGTCAGACAACAAAAGTTAAACAGGAATGCGACTATGTGAGACATTGTGTTGATTTGACAAGAAAATATTATAAATCGAAAACTATGTAGAGCAAAACTCACCCATTCCATAAGTTAGGGAGAAAAGATTGGAGGTAATCCAGTACATGAATATTGCCTGCAATGGTTGACAAAGGCCCAACCAAATTAGGTACGACCACCCGCGACTCAAATTTCAAATAGATCTCACATTTAAAAAGAAGAGCATATAAAATATCATGATATTTCCATAAACAACAAAACTACTTTCTTATGCCTGAAACAATAGTGCTGTGCAACGACAAAGGACACACAAATACCAAGCTTTAAGGAAAAAGAAGGATCATTCCATTTAGCCATGGGGGTACATGAACTTTATATAGCATTCAAAGTTGATGCTAACCAAAAGATTATATCTGTAAAGCATCATTTTGCATGACTAAAGTTCGGACAAATACCTTTGGGAAGGAAGCGGTGAATGGGACAGTCAGTAGAGCAAAGATTCTTGAAACTTTCTTAATGGTGGGACCAGCAGGATTTCCTTCCAATCCTTCCTGTGCATTACACTGAGGAAAGAACAACTTTGAGTTAACAATCAGTGGGAGAATAAAAAATATGCAGTTTCATTGCATCTGGGAGCAAGAAAATTAAAATCATGCTGTTTAAATACCTTCAACAGTAGCAAATCTAATATTTGGTGGAAAAATAATGTGAGTTACAGAACATTTTAGTCTCTACTCTCTCTGTACAGTGTTGTATTGAAATCTGATTTTAGCATAAAACCCTTAGTTGAAGAAATTCAAAGTGTACTTTCTGTTGAAGATCCCAGTAACAGAGTGTTCTATACAAAAAAAACCCCATTCTCTTTAACATATGCAATCCACAAAGAGCACTTCCAAAACTTTTATACATTTTGGTAAAACCATGTCAGTTAAAGACTTAAGAGTTGCTCTTAGCACTTTATGATCATGAACCAATTAAAATATTCTTGTACATGAACCACATTAAAGTTGTTTTAAGAATCTAACCACACTTTTTGAATGCATTAAGTTGAATTCAGAAGGCATTGAGAGGTGACTAAAACAAATCATAAAGGATCAAGAATGCATTCGGCATCCTTGAATTAACATTACACAAGCTAACTACGAATTCTATTCAGTATATCATTCGCTGGGATATATGAAGAGCATTTTGAGAAGTTGACCATCACTCTAAAGAAACAACTACTCCTAATTATATATCTGAAGAGATATCTCACCTCCACTGTAATCAAGAATGTCAATGCTGTTAAAACTGGAAGAATATACATGCTGTCAGGAGTAGTCAAATCAGTAAACCAGAATGCTCCACCTTCTTTAAAAGAAGGGACTTTTTCTGCCATGTTAGAAACCTGCATACATATGGATATATTTGAAATAGAAAAGGAATAGAATCACCAAATTAAGAGAAAAAAAGCAAAAGATAAATTGCATTTTCGGATCAAGGTTTTGACGATTGTGCATTTATGGTCATACTTCCAGCAGTACGGAGATAAGTCCCAATTTTTAAGCTTTGCAAAGTAAAAAGCTTCCGAGTAATAATGCTAGTTTTTCAATGAAAATGATCATATTATGTACATAAGCATTATGACTCTAATAAGACACATTTTCATTTGTATTGTTTTATTTGGATTTCTCGTATGGCAATGTAAACATAGCCAAAGGATTAACACTATTACTTGAGCAACCTTAGTTTACTAAAGTTTAAAAAGATTGGGAACTGGGATTAATATGTATAATACTATAAGAGTTAATTCCATTTTTGGTCCTAGATTTATATGTGGTACTACACTTCTAGTCTTTTTTTATTAGAATATCCACATTTGGTCTTAGTATTATTGTGACATGACCATTTTGGTCCTACGTCAACAAAATCGTTGAAATGACGTTAAATACAATGGGCATTTCGATATCTTTTTTTTTTTAACAAAATGGGTTGACCCACTATATTTTTATTTTTACTTTTTTGAAAAAATCCCTATTTGAAGACCGAAATGCCCTTGTATTTAAGTGCATTTAAACGATTTTGTTGATAAAGGACCGAAAATGGTCATGCCACAATAATACTAGGACCAAAGGTGATATTTTGAAAGGACAAAAAAAAAAAAAAAAAAAAAAAAAAAAAAAAAAAAAGAACTAAAAGTGGAATGCCACCTATAAATCTAGGACCAAAAATGGAATTAACTCATACTATAATGCTGAAAAGTTGAAGTTTATTTGCACAACTCTCAAAAGAATTAAGTCCCAAATAATGCAATTAGCCAAAAAGAGTAACTGGTAGAGAGAATGCAATCTTACAGCAAGGAAAAAGCAGACGAAGATGGGGCCTTGAATAAAAATTCCCTTCAAGGCAGTAAAGGGCGTGACTTTATATCTGCAATACCCTTATCATCATTAATAATATCTCTCTCTATTTTAAAAAAGTGTACATTGAAAAGGTGAAACTAATGGAAATTATCATACTCGTTGAACAGCTTCTTCATTTGTTGCTGACCCTCACTCACAGCTGAAGGACTCATTCCCTGTTAAAAAGCAAACCAGTTATCTTTTGTTTGTGTCTTACACATTATAAAAACTGATTTTGAATGAAAAATCGTGGAGGCATGAAAACAATATGCAAACTGGCAAGCTCAACCAATAGGCCATGAATTGTTTTTGAATCTAAAGTGTGATACAAGAGACCTTGTTACAGCTCAACTCAATTATCTAGTGACCATATGTCCATATCCTTAGACTGCAAAGTTTTAACCTAGCAATCAATCTACCTCCACTCTTCCTTTTTCCAGAGCTAGAGAACAGCTAAGTTAGGATACGGAGACACTGTGATAGTGATCAGCTTGAAAGACTATTTAGCCATGAACAAGGATGATACAAACTCAAAGATATCATAAATAGGATGCACTCAACATGGTTCAGATGAACTCATGTAATGCAATAGCCAATAGCAGGAAAATCTCAGATATAAGATAATGAAAAGCCCCAAGTGATCATACCCTGTTTTGCATGTCTTCTCTTATTGCATCCAATTTTGGCCTCAAAAGCTGCATACATGAGATTCAATATCAATGAATAATCAAGAAATTAAGATTTTGAAAACCAGGATTAATATCAAGGCATCAAGCAGGTCATAAATGAAACAAGGGCAGTTATATCTTTCACATATTGTTCACTGTGGTAAAAGATAATATATACTCCGTATATCATATATGGGCATGAAAAATGTTAATTCAAAAGTATGTCTGACACAAGGAGTTTCATAAACCAAAACTATGGTTAGATAAATACGAAAATGAAAGTAAATACAGAATTATATATATGTCATGTAAAGTTGAACGACGCAAATACAGAATTATATATATGTCATGTAAAGTTGAACGACGCATGACCAATGTTATATATATGTCATGTAAAGTTGAACGACGCATGACCAATGTGGATGCATGTGACAAAGACTAAAGAGTAAAACACACACACACACATTACTGATCAGATTTTATAAAAGTAGCTAGAATACAGAATTATATATATGTCATGTAAAGTTGAACGACGCAAATACAGAATTATATATATGTCATGTAAAGTTGAACGACGCATGACCAATGTTATATATATGTCATGTAAAGTTGAACGACGCATGACCAATGTGGATGCATGTGACAAAGACTAAAGAGTAAAACACACACACACACATTACTGATCGGATTTTATAAAAGTAGCTAGAATACTACATTTCTTTAATCCAACCAAGGCAACCATAAATTAATAAATTATTCTAATTGATTGATTTGCAGTAAGATGAATTCCCTAAAAAATGGATCTTATTGCATTTCATGCTTCAAATTTTGGATGATTCAATTAATTTATTGCAGTGAAATGTGATACCAGGGGGTGAGGCCGTGAGGGGAGGGTATTGGGAGAACAGGGAAATCCCATATGACTCAATATGTCAAAACAACTTGTAATCTGCGTATGTATGTATGTTTGTATGTATGTGCAATGGACTGAAGGAGTTCCTTTGAACAATTAAAGAGTTTTCAGATAAATGAGCTTTGGGGAAATTATGTCCTAAAGTACTAAAAAGAATATAATTATATCCTTCAAACTGTTAATCATAGCTAGAATAAGAAAGTATAGGCAACCAAAGCTCTGTCTATAGAAAACAATACTTGAACTTTTAGTAGGCTCTGCAAATGCTATTGCTAATATTTACTTGTTTTACTTCCTAATGCTTGATAGTTTAGCTTATAAGCAAAATATTGTCTTCAAAATGGCCAAGTTGAGATCAAGTTTGTACCTAACCAAGTCAAGTAAAGAGCCAAATATGACTCCTACATGATCTCAAACAATCTGTCAGATTCAGTTCTTGTTTCTGAGTGGAGTAAATCCCAAATGGTTTTACTGACAGAACACAGTTAGAATGCAACTACAAGCTTTCCAAATCACAAATCTAAACTATTGGACAAACGTTATATATAATAACAATAGTTAGGTTTGACCATTGTCCATTTATCAAGTGCCTCTGCATAAACTAGCCTCCATCAAAAAAGTATGTTTTTCTTAGTAGATATAGAAGATGAACCTTGCTCTTTGCCTTACGCTCATACCTAAGAGTTAAAACAACATGCAAAGAGCAAATATCAATTGCTCAACAATAAAACTTGGCTTGAAAGAAAGGTAGATCAACTAAAATGGCTCCAAAGATGATCTTAACTAATTCAAATTTATAGTAGTCTGAGAGTTATGGACTTATGGTTTATTGGTTTTAACATAATACTATTTCCTGCCAGCACATGTGAAGATGTAGAGTATTTTGTTACTACACAGATTTTTAAGAGGTCGAAATCTATTACAATAGGAAAACCCCCAAATTTTCCCTCTGTTGCATTGGATAGTGGTCATTTCTTGTAAGAAACCATTCATAAATTGAAAAAGGAGGACTTCAGTGTAATAAATGAATTCCTATTTCTATAAAACACTAATTGCAACATTGATTTCCACACTGGACTTAGTAAGAAATGTGCACAAATAAAAAAGTAGCAGTCATAAGATCTCAGTAAATGGTACAAATCATAAAATGCTAATAAAGCTAAGAGCCTGGAGCCTGAAGCCTGAAAACATGCATATTACTCACAGTTAATCTTGAAGTGGCTTTGAGCTGATGTATATTCAGTGGTAGAGTAAACAGTCTAATCATAAAACTTGCTGCAATAATTGATGCCCACCTGAACAAAGTTATGTAATGAAAAAGTGATCAGGACCGTGGCAAAACCAAAAATGCAAAACAAGCTAATTAGAGGGGTTTTGTATGCTAAGAACGTTTGAAGTGTAAAATTTCAGGAGTTACTGAAAGTCACGAACTTTAAACTCATGCGGTTGATTATATTAAAAGCTAGGTTTCACAAACCATTCAAGCAAAGCAAATAGCACAAGGGACACATGTAATGATGAGGTTTGAGATTTATACTAAGAGATGAAGAAATTTATTACCAATTAAGTCCGGTATAGCAATGGACATAATCAATCAAGTGCTGCAATGCAGCCACAGGCACAAAGGAGTCTGCAGCAGCGATTGCCACCTCATTCACGGCCGGGGCTTGCGAAGCCACTACCTCAACAGCCTTATCACTCAGCACATCCGCAATGTCAGACATATACTCTATCTTGTCCACTCCCTCTCCAACACCAGTAGACATATTCCTGACCAGACAACCCCCCAAACTCATGGGAGGCATGCAAAATCTCCTGTCCACAAATGAGTTTCTGGTGCCACTAACGCCGTAGCCAGAGCAACTGTGCTGAAGATAACGAAATATTTTAGGATTTTCCGAGAAGGGTTCAGGGGGGTTTTTCCGATCATCATCGCGCTGTAAGTGGGAAAAGGATGGTGCAAACTGTTGCTGTTGCTGGTAAAACAGCTTCGCTCTTGTAGATATACTCCGTCTGTAAGCCATTATTGACACCTGGTTTCTACACATACACAATCCATATCTTCCAGATCAAAAATACGACTAAAATGTCTTTAACTTGGGATCATCATCCACATATCAAAATTGTGAAGCACAGATGTGAGATTGAAAAGGAAAACGATGCGGAGTATCTTAGATCCCGGGAAATCTACGAAAAAGAAAGAGAAAAATAAACAGAAACAATATCGAAAACTTACCAG
Source organism: Ipomoea triloba (assembly GCF_003576645.1). Taxonomy (NCBI): domain Eukaryota; kingdom Viridiplantae; phylum Streptophyta; class Magnoliopsida; order Solanales; family Convolvulaceae; genus Ipomoea; species Ipomoea triloba. The sequence continues at coordinate 7,548,759 of NC_044923.1, read as the reverse complement.
TGACCTTCAGCTTCAGCCTTGAGGGCATACAGAATGGCGGAGCCGGAGTGCGAGGGTTTGGGAGTTTTTTGAAGTCGTTGAGTGTTCTATGTACTCTTTGTTTGTTTGTTTGTTTTTTGTTTTTATAACCTTCTTTTTAATTTATATTCTTAGTGTTCACTCCAATATAATTAAACTAGTTATCGAAACTAATGTCCAATGTATATTTTTAAATTGTAAAAAATAATCTCGAAAACTCTCTGAAAAATGGAGAAATCATAAACCCACAAAAGGTAAACTTATCTAGAAAAAAGGAGGACGAGAAGAATGATCTTAGGTGTTTGGTAACCCGTAAAATGGCTTATGGAGAACGTTTTTTGAGTTTTCAGTGTTTGACAACATCCGGAAAATGTGGTCAACAGAAAATATTTTCCGTTGACCAATGAAAATCAATTCACTTTTCCAGAAAATGACTTACGGGATTTTTTTCCATAAGTTATTTTTCGGAATCGCCAAAATGGTCATTTCACATTTTCTCAGTCAAAACCAAGCCATATCACCCATGACCGTGGACCAAGGAGGTGGGGAAACCGCCGGAAACCTGTGCTACGTTTTTTGTTTTGTTTTTTTTAATAAATAACATTATTTTAATATTATTATAAATTTTTATATTTTAAATAAAATAATTACAATGTTTAATTATACAATTTTATCCATTTTCCAGAAAATGAACCAAACACACAAAAATGGTTTTCCATAATACATCCAAACATGGAAGGAAATGAAACTGTTTTCCAGAAAATTACCCATTTTCCATAAAATGAACCAAACACACAAAAACGATTTTCCATAATACATCCAAACACCGGAGGAAATGAAACTGTTTTCCGGAAAATGACCCATTTTCCAGAAGTCATTTTACTGGTTTCCAAGCGAACCCTTGGGTATGTTGTAAGAATGAGTCGAGTTGTGTTAGTAAGAAATAGTTGATGCAACAATGTTGTATAGTACGTGCGTTGTGTTTGTTTCAGTTTTTAATTTACGATACGTTTAAGATTATTGTGTATGTAATTGCAGGAAACAATGGTGGCGATATTCAAAATATAGTACTCTACATAGTTCGCCTTCTGAGGAATTTGTTTCTCCCCTTATTGCATTATCTGTTTGGCAAGCTCCTTATCATGTTCTGATTGACGAGGAGCCAAGGTTGTTTTCTATGATGAAGACTCGTGTAACCCCAAAGCATTTATTTATTTTAGATGTAATGAAGTTGGTGGTGTGGATGGTTTAGGCACTTACTACTACATTGTTTTACGAAGTACTATTTTCTTTGTAGTAATGTATGTGTTGTCTTATCAAAGTTGTTAGTATGCATGGTTATACTGTTCCCCACTACAAAATCAGTTTCTGAATGTTAAGTACACACTTTGAGTTAGGAAATGCACAAAGTACGCTACATAAATGCACTGGAGTAGACGACCACAAGAACTGTGTGACACCTTAGTCACACACATGTAGGTGTACACGCACCTGAAACGGTTCCCCTCACCTGTATTTTGGAAACGCTTACACACCTGTATCCATTAATGCACACACGACGATTAGGTCATATGCATACTAACAAACATATATAATTAAGGGTATTAACTATGTCGTAAAAAACATTTGTCACAAAGTACGACAACCATAAAAAATGTGACACCTTAGTCACACACACATATGAGTGCGCACCACGCACTTAAGACGGTTCCCCACACATACATGTATCTGTTTATGCACACGCAACGGGTATATCATATGCATTCTAATAAACATATATAATTAGGGGGTTAACTGTGTGGTAAAAAACACATGTATTCGTGAATGCACACACGACGGGTACGTCATATGCACACTAATAAACGTATATAATTAGGGGGTTAACTGCATGGTAAAAAAACACCTGTCACAAAGTACGTTGTAAACATGCACGGGTGTAGGCAATCATAAGAAATGTGTGACACCTTAATCGCACACACATATGAGTGTACACGCACCTGAAACAATTCTCCACACCTGTATTATAAAAATACTCAGTAAAATGCACACACATGTATCCGTTTATGCACACACGATGAGTAGGTCACATATGCACACACCTGAGTCTTTTCTTCTTTGGTTCCTGCGAATCACTTTTTTCTCTTTTTTTTTATATATAGATTCCTACCATTGCTGGAATTCATCTAAAAGAGGATAATATTGGATTCCAATTATAATATAATTCAAAAAAAAAAAAAGACTTAAATTACTATGACACCCTTATATATTAAACTTATCCTAACCCAATGGGGTAGTTCAAGTGGCAAATAAGCTCTTTTTGTGGGGAAGAATTTCGGAAGAACCCGGATTCGATTCCCCTGGGCCAATAAAGTTCATATATACCAAACTTAAATTCCTTTTTCATATTATGTTCTTCATATCACATACAAAATTGACTTCAGATCAGCAAGAATAGAACATGGGTGACACAACCCATAAGATCCCATGAAGAAAAATGGAAGAATTTGTTGAACCCATCTGCATTGATTGCATCAGTAGCCAATCTTATGGAAAGACAATTCCTACCTATCCATTGCTACTCGGTAAGTTTCTGTTGAGCCTTGAGGACTGGGAAAGCAATGACATCGCGGATGCTGGCAGCGTTTGTTAAAAGCATTACTAGCCTGTCGATGCCAAGTCCCTGAAAATCAACCCCCGTTTAGTACTGGCTGGAGAGTGCTGATTCGAATCAGCTAATGTCAGCGGAATAAATTACACTTGAGTTTAAGACAATCTCTAACTGAAATTGATTGAGCCGCGAGTGTTTTAACAAATAAGTATAAGCTAGTTGACATCAACAGTCCTACCGAGCATCAGCAAATGACGTTCATAATATTTAGTTATTATATGATGGATATTGTTCGTCTTCAGCATAAGGAATGTGTTGTGTCAGATTGAAGAATGGTCAATAAAGAAAGGCAGCTAACACAATCTAGAGATATAAGAAAAGCAGAGTAGTTGGTAAAGATACCATTCCAGAAGCGGGAGGCATCCCATATTCTAGAGCCGTGAGAAAGTCTTCATCAAGAGTCACTTCATACGAGTCGTCGTCATCGTCATCCTTTCCCTCAACAGCTGCTTCTGAAACTGCAGCCTCTCTTTTCTCATTATGCTGCCTCACTTGCTCTTCCAATCGTCCTCTCTACAACAATTTCAGTGCAACATTCAAATTTCACAGCATAGTCAATATGCATATATATATATATATATATATATATATATATATATATATATGCCAGTAACAAAAGTGAAGCGTCAGGGGTAACCCCAGGATACAAACTTGTAACCACAAGATCACGAGTTTGAATCCCAGCCCTCTTGGTTTGAGCCAATCAGCTATGGGCAACCTAGGATGGTTTACCTCCTTGTGGTCCTCTGTTGGCTAGGGTTACAAGGCGGGGTTTACCGAGTGCACACCCTCGGGTAGTGGCTGCGGGTTTCCATCATCACCCAAAAAAAAAAAAAGTGCAGCACTTCACCCAGTTTGTAGGGCTCCATCAAAGAGAATATAATTGTTGTCAATGCCACAACTATCTAGTTTTTATTGCACCCATGTGCGTAACTGTGAACTAAAAACTAATTACTTCATACAACAATGCAATTTCATGAATTGCATTGATTTGTATCTCATAAAAAACATCTTAGCCTAATTAAGTTATCTCAATGAGATGGATTAAATTGTCTGTTGAAAGTAGCCAAAATCAAAAGAGGAGAATCAATAATACCTGGTCGAGAGGATCAGTTAATTCAGAGAAGGCGTTTGCCAGCTCACGACCACAAATGAAAAGTTCAAATCTCTCTGTTAACCCTGAATATCTGAGAAAATGTCAAAAATAAGAAATCAACAACTTTTCTCTTCCTTGTGAGCCATTGGAAGAAAGATATGTAAAAATATCATCTTATGTGTGGCATGTCATTCTAAAGAGCTCTTCCAAAATAGATACTCCTACCTTCTGTGGGGTTTGGCAAGTGGAGATACTTCAATTGGGTAGTCCAAAACAAATGTTGGCTGAAGAAGCTTTGGTTCCACTACCATCTCAAAGACCTGAAGCAAGAGGTATCAAAGTGAACACTATTGCAAGGAATATATGATGAAAAGGAGCATGCTGAGAAAATTTGCACACTTCTCAGCATAATAGATTCCACCTAAACCTCAATGTTAAACACAAAATATAGTGGTTTTTTTTTTTTTTTTTTTTGTGGGGGGGGAGGGTATAGTCTTATAGAAGACGCCCATTGTACACTTGCAAATTGATAAAACTAAGATTTTCGAGCTCACTCAGATTAACCTCATTAAGCAAATGGCCAACAGATCGGGATGCTTCAATATAGCTTTTCTGTTGATTGTCATGACAAACATCAATTGTTTTAAGAACAAGTTCTTTAGCAGCTGTAAGATCATCACCAAACTGGTTGAAATCAATTCCAGTAGCTTCTTTCACGAGATTATGCATTGTCTCTCTCCTCCAAGGTCTTTCTAGGCAAATCTCTACACCCTGAAAGGAAGTATACGGTTCTCAATGACCATTCTATAACTCTAAAAATTCAAAATATAAAAGGGTGCAAACTCTCAACCCAAGACCAAAAAAACATTAGAATACAACTCATATTCTCAGAGCTTTGAATGACACCTCGAATAGAAAATAATCCTATTACTAAAGATCTTTGGAGCAAAGACCAAACCACTTTCCTATGTTTTCTTCTCGTCATGGAGAAAACATCTGTGACATTGCAAACTATGTTGAGATTAAGCTGTAATTGAGTTGACCACATGCATTCTAATTTCTGTATTAGGAGTCATCATCTGTTAGAGGGTTCAGAGGGTCAGAAGCTCTTAGAGCTATTGTTAACAACCTCCCTTCAAATGTATGGTGGTATTTATTTAGGTCTATGTATATATATGAGTATAATCCATGTAGAATGAAATATACAACATAAAGCTTCTTCCTTTCAATCTATAACACTGTGTCCATTGAACTCCAACAAGCCTGAACCGGTTGTGAGCCCTAATACCATTATCATATATTTCATCATTTCTATCAAAGTTTCAAACTATCTATCAAAGTTTCAAACTGCTATCACTCGTGTCCATTGTCCAAACCAATCTTCATGAGTTCATGGGTCTACATTAAATATTTTGTTCCAGCCAAATTGCATTAGTAACAAGAAGCAAACCTGATAATCCACAGTAAGTTTCCCATGAACTGCAAGAGCACATCTTGTTATAATTTCTTCTGCCATATTCATCATGCTTTCATAATCTGAATATGCTTCGTACATCTAAAGAATGATTTCAATAATAAAGTTGGTCAGAAATTTATGTTTTGCTAATAAAACTGATCACAGCTACTCAAAATGAAAAGTTGTCCATCATTGCCATGGTGACTGAGAGTTAACTGAAAAAATACTCTTAGTATACTCTTATCCATCTATTGTACAAAACATCAAACCAACTTAATTGGAAAAATTACCTCTATGGTGGTAAATTCAGGATTATGACGCGTTGATATGCCTTCATTCCTAAATATCCGGCCTATCTCATAAACTTTTTCAAATCCGCCAACCTGTCATTAGGAGAATAAAGTCTCATAGGTATATCATATGCATGCATGCATGTGGGCAACAACCACCTGTGGTACAAATGAAAGGGGCTAAGTTCCTCTTATACAAGGCCTCAAGTTAAAACATGAAGCAACATGGAGAACTTCTCCCCCAAATGAAGTGCGGTAATACTTGGACTTGGCACTAGCCGGAGTACAATGTAGCTACCAGATACCAAGGGGTCATGGTACCCCCCCAAAAAAAAAACATTATTAGACTACAAAAGCATCATATCATGAATATAAATTCATTTCTTCACATAAGGCTAAAATGTTATATTTTCAAGGTGTTGCTAGATTAAAAATACATATATTGAAAATGAGAAGCAATTAGCATCATGTTGATTACCATTTTGAGGAGCTAACTAATTGGCAGAAAACTACCTTCATAATTGGTACAACATCAGCAACATCTTTTTAAAGAAGACTATGGTGACTCAGAAAAAGACTAACCAGCATTCTCTTCAAATGGAGTTCAGTTGCTATTCTCAAATAAAGATCCCTACCAAGAGAATTATGGTAAGTAATAAATGGCCTAGCCTCAGCTCCACCAGCTGCTCCCTAGTACACGAAGCCATCAAACACAAAAACACTCTACAACTCAGATAACAGGTATTGAAAGGATAATGAATTTTTTAAAAATGGCAAACAGAATAATCTAGGCAAAAAGATGCGTAAATTATGGAAATTAGATATCCACTTTAAAATATCATATCAAAAAGGGAAATTGGAGCATACCACACAGTAAAGCCAGAAGAAAATTCACAAACCTGAAGAACTGGTGTTTCAACTTCAACAAAGCCAAAAGATTCAACTGTTCTCCGAATTTCAGAAACAATCTACTGAAAAAGGTAAAGATGAGCTTTCTATTCCACAGAAAAGTAAATTTATAAAGATCTGCTCTATCAACTAAGAAAATATGCAGCACAAGATGAAGGTTAACAAGTTCTAGAAGCAGCATCACTTCAACAACACTCAACTATTAGCCATGCCAGAAACCTAAAAGATGATCAATAAATCAGCAAAAGGCTATTAAATTATTTACTCCAGGGAAAAATAGTAAATCAGTAAATGCAAAGTAAAATAACAAACAAGGGGAAATATGAATACTCTAGAGTGATATCTTTTTAATCCAGAAAACAGAAAGACAATACTCACAGCAATAAAAAAAAAAAAGCGCAGTTGTTCCAGAATTCATGCATCATTAAGACAAGTAAAGATCCTTTAAGATGCACTAATGAAATTCAAATATAGCATAATTCCATATTTAGTTGTTACTGGCCAAATATGTACAGCTGCAGAGCACCAGATGTACATCAAGCATGCATCATTTTGGTGGTGCTGAAAAGAGAATGAAGTGATGCATCAGCTCTGTGTGAAATCTGTTTTGAAAAAATAGGAAATATTGTTTCTTTCACACTGGAGGTCCTATGAAAATTAAAAAATAAAAAAATTGCCTTGACCCAACATGGTAATCATTGCTCTAATCTTTAAATAATAGAGAAAAGTTCCACAGAGGATAAGAGGATTATAAACAAAATGGAGTACCCAACACTATTATGGTGATCATAATAAAGAACAGATCCATTGACAATTACCCATCATTGTGGCAAAATTTGATATTACAATGAGCTTAGTAACAAAAAATATCGATTATAAATTATAGAAGCAAATATTTAAAAAGAAAAAATTGCAACAAAAATAAGTCGTTTATTAGCCTACCTTTGCCCTCTTCCGAAATATATCTGCTACCTCAGGGTTTGCAATCATATCTATATACCTAAAAATTAAGTGGCAAAGATTGTAATCAAAGAGTAACTCGTTCCAAAGATAAAAGAATCAAGGGAAATGATTTTTAAGAGACAGGAAATATGCAGTTCTTTATGTGCTGCTGCTTGGCATTCAGTGTAATGCCATCACTTATGCTTACTTTCTAATTAAAACAGTCAACAAGAAGAAAATTATATAATCAGTATATCTATCAATCTATGATTATATTTTATTGCATAAATATATTAATTATGCCAAAGTGCATAATAAGTAGAAAAGTTATGTTGAATTCCCCAATCACCTAGGTGTCACCTCACAACAAAAATCAATAAGCAGTGTATAACACACTATGAACATATATCTATCTATTAGATATTAAAAGAGGAAGAAGAAGAAGTTCCCACCGCTGCCGGTAGCGCTTATCTACATCTGTTAGGCCATGATATTTGTCCGGCAATGGAAGTAGGGACTTCGTAAGAATTGAAAATGAATTCACACAAACTGATAGCTCCCCTAGAAAAGGAAATAAGTAAATTAATTGCTTTTAAATCTCCAGAGTTCCATGATGCCAGTTCAAACTAGTACAGAGATCAGATTGATAGTGAAAGATTAGAGAATAGAATGACATATACCTAGCAAGCTGTTTTCAAGTTACAGGTTCATGTGAAAATATATTTTTACAGTGGCAACAGCAATAAGGTTAAACATGCAAAAGAAAGAGTAGGAGAACAGCAATGCCAAGTTACCTTTCTCAGTGCGTTTGATTGAACCACGAGCACCCAAGATATCTCCTATATCAACAAGTGTCTTCAACTGGTCAAATTGATCACTGGAGAGCCTTTCCTTCTCACAGTAGAGCTAAAACCAATAATAATTCACTTCAGCACAAGGGATATGATTTCCACGCAGATATACAGTGAAGAAACTGTAATTCGATAATTTTATTAATATTGATGCAACATAAGAATATCAATCAAATAATCTAAATAAACCAAAAAAAACTGATGCATGATGAGTTCAAAAAATGCCAGTTGAAAAGGATGAGATAAGCAATTGTAGTTACCAGGTGCTCAACTTTTCATTTCATAGTCAGTAACAGCTAGGAAGACAAACCTGAATTGTCCCAGAGTCATCTCTCAAGGTAAAAAACGCAAGTTTTCCAAAAGCTCTGCGAGCCACAATTCTTCCTGATATTGAGACATAATCATTCTCATTGCTTGACTCTTCACCATTTCCTAGATCTTTATAAATCTCTTGTAACTGATTAGCTGTATGAGTCCTATCCCACTTGTACGCATAGGGTTCCAAGCCCTTGATTCTTAATTCTTCCACCTGCATATGAGCAGAAATATTCAGCTTGAGAAAAAACATATATGTAGCTTATGAAATGATATTTTCTCATTAAAAGGATAGCCAAATTTTCACACTGCACGTAACCAAATACATCCAAATGGCATAGGCAACTGCTAAGTGCAGTGAAAATATATTGTAAAAGCTTTCCTCAAAATTCATATTCATAGACAATCACGACCACATAAACTTCAAAAAGACCGGCTGTTAAGCCAATCAAAGTTATCTTCACTTTGGTTCCCAGTTCCTACCTCACCTTACCAATGAAATTCTTGATATTAGCATAAGTATTGAACTTCCATCTATACATTAAAAGTATAGTATTAGACCCAAACACTGCGTAAAACGAGTAATTTTGCTGAGCTTCATTTACCTTCTTGATGCGGATGGCGCGAATGGCTTCTCTGTCGGAGGTGGAGGTGGAGGTGATAGAGTTGGACGAGGACCGCCGGTTACGGCCGGCGGCTCTGTCAGTGACGACGGCGGTGGCGGAAGAAGAAGAAGAGCAACAGTGAACAATGAAACAAGAAGAAGGGTTTCGAAATTGAATTGCTCGGGTAGACCTCAAAGAAGCAAAGTGGATGAGGTGCTTGAATGGGTGTAGCGCCTCCATTCTTCTTCTCTGCTTCGTACTTATATAAACCTATGATTAAAAATGAAATTACTTGTTAGGTAATTTGGAACATGAAACTTGAATAAACTTACAGCTTGCAAAGAGCAAGAAAGCATCCCTCTATACGTATGAGCTCCCTAAATATTATTGAAACTCAGGTAACTGAAGAAGATATACCAAACATCCAGTTATTCATTGATAAAACAAAACTAGAAAGAAATAGGATAGCTTCAGAAAAAATAGAGGAAATAACTTACAGAGATTGCTTTAGTTCCCTTATTTCAGTAGGAATGACATCTTGCAACTTATTCCACCTTATATTACTGAGAGATACACAAAAACAAAGTGGAAAATGAAAAGAGAAATAAATCAGTATCTACTGTAAAATTGAAAATCTGGAAGAAATGAAACAATCAGCTGGTCAGCATAACCTAATAGTCTACAAAATAATTCTACACTAAGCAGGCAGTAACCTATAGTTTGATAAGAATAAACCATTGTAATAAGGCTTAAAGCACTCCAGTCATAAGGCTTAACAAGTGAAAGCCTATATTTTACTAATTCCTTCCTAACATTTGATTGGCATCTAAGCTCTTATTTCCTTTTTATTCAATTTTCAGAGGATGAAACTAGCACACATATCAGGAAACACACTTAAGTTTGAGCAATCTAAGTATGAAAAGCTATTAGATTGGGTAAGGGAGAATGCAACAATTCCAGCTTGAAGCAAAAGCTAATGAGGAGCCTCAAATCATTAAAGCATTAGAAAACTTAAACCATTAGAATAAGATAGCATATAAATATTTTATTGGTCGAATAATTAATAAAGCTTATTTGGTAAGAAAATGTAAAATAGAAATTAACTAATATATATTAATTGGTAATATTGGTTTTATATATTCACGTATTAACATAATAACATAATACGTGTAGAAAAGACACATTAATCTATACTATCTATACTATATATAAAAGTAAAATCCTCCTATTTCATTTCCCGCCCAAACTTTTGTAGTCAATTAATTAAATATTTTATTGGTCAAATAATTAATAAAACTTATTTGGTAAAAAATGTAAAATAGAAATTAACTAATATCTATTAATTGGTAATATGTTTTTATATTAAAAAAAGACATATTAATCTCATACTAATATATATATATAAAAGTAAAATCCTCCTATTTCGTTTCCCGCCCAAACTTTTGTAGTCAATTAATTAAATATTTTATTTCCCGCCCAAACTTTTGTAGTCAATTAATTAAATATTTTATTGCCCGCCCAAACTTTTGTAGTCAATTAATTAAATATTTTATTGGTCAAATAATTAATAAAACTTATTTGGTAAGAAAATGTAAAATAGAAATTAACTAGTATCTATTAATTGGTAATTTTTTTTATATTCACGTATTAACATAATAATATAATACCGTGTAAAAAAAACATATTAATCTCATACTAATACTAATACTAATACTAATATATATAAAGAGTTAATACCAGTCAAGGTCCTCCGAGTTTGGTGGTTTCGCCACCTTTAGTCCTAAACTTTCAAATCGACCATCTGTGGTCCTCTGAGTTTCAAAATGTTACCACTTATAGTCCTAAAAACTTTAAAATTGACCATCTATGGTCCGCCGAGTTTCAGAATGTTATCAATCATGGTCCTCGTAGTTTCAAAATGTTACCAACCATTAATTTACTCAGTCAACATTGTGTAAATGAAGGGGCAAAAATGTCATTTCATGTTATTCTTCCATTTTAAAGTGAAAATATAGCATTTAGACATAGCAAATGCATCTGTTTTTCAAATAAATGATAACATAGCTGTTGTGAAGGAATTAATAGCTGTTTGGAGAAGAAGAATCGGAAAGAAAATAGGTGCATTGTTGTGTCCAAATGATATATTTTCACTTAAAAATGGAAGAATAGCATGAAAGGATATTTTTTCCCTTCATTTACACGGTGCAAATTGAACAAATTAACGGCTGGACCACGATTGGTAACATTTTGAAACTCGGAGGACCATGATTGGTAACATTCTGAAACTTGGGAGACCATAGATGGTCAATTTTAAAATTTAGGACTATAAGTGGTAACATTTTGAAACTCAGAGGATCACATATGGTCGATTTGAAAGTTTAGGACTAAAGGTGGCGAAACCACCAAACTCGGAGGACCTTGGCTGGTATTAACTCTATATATAAAAGTAAAATCCTCCTATTTCATTTTCCCGCCCAAACTTTTGTAGTCAATTAATTAAATATTTTATTGGTCAAATAATTAATAAAACTTATTTGGTAAGAAAATGTAAAATAGAAATTAACTAATATCTATTAATTGGTAATATTTTTTTTATATTCACGTATTAACGTAATAACATAATACCATGTAAAAAAAGATATATTATTCTCATACTATATATATATATATATAAGTATGAAGGCATACAGCTACAACAAATCCTCAGTTGGCAACAGGACCCCAGAAGTGAGTTGTTTTAGGGCCAACAGGACTGTTCAGAAATGCTCTAAAGGAAGCCATATGGGGCACACTGATTCAAATTCAACCACAACCACCTGGATGTAAAATCTAAAACCAAAGCAGACAAAACATATTGATGAATCAAAGCAAAGTGAGAGATGACTATCAGGAAGTCAATGAGAGAATAGAAAAGCTGCTAGTTTTGGGGATAACATGTTCTGATAGTAATTTACATCATTAATGTAAATCAACCACAGAAAGGAATATATTTTTTATCAGCAAAGTGGTGCAAGCTTCATCCGGGTTGCCACAGTCATTTCAATTAATTGCAAAATCAAACAAACATTGAAAGAAATCATACCAAATTCTTGTTTGTTACAATTTCTGGAGCTGAAAGACCCAAGAATGAAGATACCTAAAAAAAAAGTGTCTTATATCTGCAATATTCCATCCTAATTCCTAAACAAACTTGATAATACTTCCTCCCTTAAATCCATATAATTAGGCATATCAAGAGGACAGCTGAGTGACATCTTGAACAAATTCAAAAAAATTCATGGCTTCATTTTCATCTTTATTTTTATTTTTCCAAATTCCATTAAAAAGCACAAATTAATTTTCAACTTAATAAAGCCTGAAATCGAAGCACAAGCGTCAATTTTTCATATTTCACAAAACAATCAGCAAAAATAATACATAACGCACACATATGGATGATAATATACACTTCAAATACAAAACCTGTACAACTACAGATGAATCAAATGGCATACATAGATACAGATAGATAGATCCCAGTGTAACGAATGTATATCAGAATTCGCGAGGGCGTACCTTTGAACGGAGATGTTGCAAAACGGAGTTTGAGAATCGGCAGCTATATGTCAATATGTGTATAGAACGGATAGGAAAAGGATACTATTTTTTTTCACTTCATTTTCTTTACAGACGGCGAAGAGCCGAAGACGAAATACAGTGATTCGGAAAGGATGAGGCGCAGTTCTCTTCCCACTGTGGGCCACACTTGCATGTCAAAATTTGTAGGAGAAAAATACCAAAATAATTACCTCTCATATTTGTTAAAAACTCATTTCTCATATTTTACTATTCCAAAAATCTAACAAAAAGTTATTAAAGTTATTATTCGCCTTCATGCAATTTTCTCTCACTTCCAAAGTGTCGCATCACAAAATTTGTAACCATTCACTATTCACTCTTCATGTATACAATTTTTTTCTCCTCTTTTAAAAATAGTCTCGCTATCACATCAACTTATTACAAAATTTATTTTTTCAATAAAGTATTAATAATAATTAAAATAAAAATAAAAATAAAAAAGAAAATATAAAAAGCTACCAGAATTGCATTTGAAATTCTGACTGTCGAATTGCAACAAATGCAATTGGACCTGTCAAAATTGTTACATGTAATGTCTTTAAAAAATTAAAAAAAAATCCACATTAGCTTTGCAATTGGGAAGAAATCTTGGATATATATGGCCTAATGGTGTTTTAGTTCAAACATTAAAATTAGGGATAAAGGTCAAATACACCCTTAAACTATTTTGAAAAATGCAATTAAGCCATCAAACTATAAAAAGTTTCGATTAAACCCTTAAACTCAATAAAAAATGCAATTGAGCCATTTTGACCTATTATTACCTGTTAACAACAGGTTAAACACCATGGTTCCCGTATCATCCTCTTTGAGTCTTTGGCACTTTGCGTTTTTTTTTTTTTATATCCAAAATTCCTTGCTGGTAACCATGGCAACCCGCCCATCACTATCCACTGAGACGAAGCTCAAACGAAAGCAAAGCATACTGGCACCCTTGGGAACTTGTGTTCATTACGACAATATTGAGAATTTAAGATTGAGTTTTCATCCTTCATTATGCTCATTCTCCAAGCAATCCATATTCACAGTACAATTAAGCAGCAGTAGTGGGATAGTGGCAGTTATTTGTATTGTTTTCATGAGATGGACTTTCTCCCAGATGACGGCTACAATGGCAGTAGTGGTTGTAGAAAATGCGGCTGAGCTGCTATGGCATCCAACAAATTTTGAAAAAAAACGAAAAAAAAGAAAAAGAAAAAGGAGGATGATAAGCCAAGCAATATAGTTTTTAACTGGCTGTTACAGGTAATAACAGGTGAAAATGGTTTAATTGCATTTTGTTATTGAGTTAAAGGGTTCAATTGAAGCTTTTTGTAGTTTGATGGCTTAATTGCATTTTTCTAAATAGTTCAAGAGTATATTTGACCCTTATTCCTTATTTAAATAAACAAATTCAACATTCAATTACCTATGTTCACATCATTGAGTATTATCACAATCGTGCACTGCATGTGAAAAACTAGTATAAAAGTTTCTACAACTTTTTACTACTTTGTGATTAGGATGAGACTTGATCTCATGACCTCTTATTTAGAAGAATCACAAAATATTACTTAACCACAAGGTCATTGTCATTATTATTATTTAGGGTTTGCTTGGTTCGCACATGGGAATTAGAATCGGAATGGATATCAAATATTTGGTAATTGTAATGAATTTTGGTAAAAGTATTTTGCATGCTTAGTAGTAGGGTGGAATGTGAATGATTATTAATAGTTGGAGAAGTGGTTGAGTAGGAAGGGGATGAAACATTGAAACACTTATTTTATTAAGGGATGAGTTTTGCAATTAAGGGATAATCAAAACCCATAGTAGTGTTCTAAAAACATGTCAACCAAACAATAACAATGTTTTTTATACGCATTCCTGATAGTTAAACTTGTCAACCAAACACACTCTAAATTACATTGAGTCGTGTATATTGTATGCGGTGAAAGTTTTATTTTTTGGGGGAACTCTAGTTATCTTCTGATCTTAAAATACGTGTTTAAAGATCTCGTACTGGCCATTGAAACAAAAAGCACCAGTGGTCTAGTGGTAGAATTGTACCCTGCCCTGGTACATACCCTGATTTGATTCCCGGCTGGTGCATTATGTTTATAGAATATTTTTTTTCGAAAACTTTATAGAATATTTTTAATAACGTTGCTGTTGTTTTTCAATTCAACAATTGGTCATTTGGTCTGTAAGTAGAGTTCCAATTCCATTCTCATCTGCCATCACTATGTTCTACTTTATATTATTTTGAGTTGCTTTTTTGATGAATCTGATGAGGATGGTGAAAGGACCAGACTTCATAGATTACTCCTCCTGAAAGGACCAACTTCATAGATAGCATTCTACCAATAAAAAGAAGATGGCAAGTACTGATGAAGACAATGACAATACTACCCAAAAGAGAATTAAGAAGATTTAGGATGTGTTTGGAAAGCAGAAAAATGTTTTATGGAAAATGAGTCATTTTTCAGAAAATAAGTTCATTTTCGGTGTTTGGATGTACTCTGGAAAACTGTCTGTGTTCATTTTCTGGAAAATGAGTGAAAATGAGTAAAAATGTATAATTATATATTTTTATTATTTTATTTAAAATTTAAAAATATATAAACTAATAATATTTATTTAAAATTTGAAATAATTTTATTTTTTTTTTTACAAAAAAAAAATCGCACGAAGCCATTTTCCGTTTCCGGAAAATGACTTCCGGATTTTTTGTCCGGAAATCATTTTCCGGAAAAATGAGCTCATTTTCCGTTGACCACATTTTCCGGATGTTGCCAAACATCAAAAGTCCGGGAAATAATTTCAAACACACCCTTAGATTAAGTATTTACACAAGCATTATTACAAAGTTGCAAACATTTATTTTAGTGACAATTATAATTAATCTCTCATATATTATATTGCATTTATATACTTTAAATTAGTGACTTAAATAAACAAATTCAACATTCAATTACCTATGCATGAACATAATCTCGTATATAATCTTGCATTGATATACTTTGAAATACTTATTTAAAAATAATCATTGGGCATTATCTTATTTGCGCAATGCGAGTGAAAAAGTAGTTAATATATAAACGTCATTATAGATTACATATAAGTTGAAGTGTGATTCAAGTATTTTCAAAATGCAATGAATCTCCTAGCTATTGCTATCAAAAATTTACCTTAATTATTTATAGAACACAGGGCCGAATTCTTGCCTTCTTGGAATGTCGATGGAAACTCGCAACAAGGGTTCTTTATTTTCCAAATAGTGGTTAATGGATTGTGTCAGCGATTTTATTGGTAAAATTAGTTGTTTATTAGTAACAATTAACATGCAAAAACACTTGTAAGGATATTCCTACAACAAGCAACAAATTTCTAGAATGTTTATAAGATTACATGAAAAGGAAAGGAATAAAGCTGATTTAATTCTCCATGTTCATATAAAAATATGTACACAGAGAAATGAGTAAGGAAAGTACAGTAGAATATATTGGTTTCCAATTCTTCTGAATTTCTTGTTTTGAGTTGAACTGCCAGTCTGCCAATTGCCCCTCAAAGTTTGGACCAATTCCGGCTTTGTGATTAGGATAATTTTGATGCCTCCATTTCTGTAAAGACAGAAAGAAAATGTAAATATGAGTATAATATATTGTTAGTAAAAGTCGTTCACATCTAGCGCATCTGGTGTAGTGGTATCATAGTACCCTCCCACGGTACTGACCGGGGTTCGATTCCCCGGATGCGCATGCGTATTTTTGCTTGAAAATGTGAAGTATGATAATTTGTTCTCTTTTTAATGTACGTTCGGCTCATTTACTTTTTAGTATGGAAAGTCAATCTCCCCCCTTTCCCTTAATTTAAATTGCTTTGATTGTTTTTTTCTTCCATTTTTTTCATTATGCAAATTGAGCAATTAGTTAATAAGAGGATGGAAAACATGTTTATTAGTTCACGACCTAAGTAGTTGTCGGTTGGTCAACACTATTAATTGGAAATATGTGAATAGAATCTACACAATTTAAGAAAGTATGGAATGCATTATTATTATTATTATTATTATTATTATTATTATTATTATTATTATTATTATTATTTTTGCTTAAGATAAGAGTATTACGAACCATTTGCAAGTTCTTTTTTATAGTATTTATACAACTCCAAAAAGTAATTAAGGCACTTGGCCTAAATTAGGAAGGTAAATCCCATAAATTGTGTACAATGATTATAAATTTATTTCCTAACACATAAGGAAAGTAATCCTTTAAATATGGAAATAAATCATCCAGTTATCATTTTCAAAGATGAGTAAATGTACAACTGTCATACAGTGGATCATGATTCACAAAGTGCTATGTCGACCTTGATCCAATACGATATCGATTTTTTTTTTCCCATTTCCGTGAACCAATAATGTATCACTTTACAAATAAGTATATTATTGTTAAATGAAACTGTAATATAATTAAAATGTTACTTTAATATTTCTATAATAAAACTAGTGTGTTTGAAAAATGAAATTGAAAAACAGAGCTCATGCAATAATGTAAGTTTTCAAATGAACTTGAAGTGTAATTAAAATGCTACTTCAATGTTACTATAATGAAATTAGGGTGTGTGAAAAATGAAACAACAAAACATAGCTCATACAATAATATATATTGTCAAATGAAATTGAAGTGTAATTAAAATGATACGACGTCATTTTGCTTCATGGACCATGGTCCACAGTAAATTTTTTCGTAAATGCATCCCTCAATAATGTACTAGAATGGGCTTAAGCCGAACATGAGACCGTTAGTACCCAACTCATCAATGTTATTAGGCGAGGTTGTGGGTTCTTAGTTGATTGTAGTATTAGGAGCTAAATAAATTTATAGAACCTGCAAGTATTTCAAGGTGTTGATCCATATAGGGAATGTGATACTAAACACTACTTGTCCTCCGTTAAAGATGTTACGACAACAGTTTTTTTACTTAAGGAAATGGTGTCTTTTTGGACGATGGTCCACAAAGCTACCATGGTTCACGATATAACGATTGGTTGTCCACACCAACAGCACCCAACAGACTACACATGCTCCTGTGTGCGTTAAATCTTTTCTTTTTTTTTTTTCTCTCTACTTTTCCCATTAAAAATTCAGCGCCTGCTGTGCGTGAAACGCGCACAACGGAGGGTAAAAAAAATTATTCTATTGTTCTAATAACTTGGCTTTGCCGGGATCCCTTTTTTTCTCTCACTCACCTCCATCTCATATATCACTATTCCAAAACCTCGTTAAGACAGCCCAAATGTTAAGAGTGCTCTACCTACAGCCGAGAGGTTGGAGGTTCGATCCTCAAACCCACCGGTCTCCTATGAGGAGAAAACCTCGTTAAAAGAACTATTCCAAAAACCACCAAATCTCCATAACTCCATTGGTGCTCTTAGTGTGTAGTCACATCTCCGTATAACTCCATTGGTGCTCTTAGTGTGTAGTCACTAGCTAGCCATGAAAGAGGGATGAAAACACATGTTAAATTGAAGAAATATTTGGGAAACATCTGACTTGTTACGCAGTGGATACAACCAAATGTACTTGGTATAATGATCAACGAATAAAATATAATACTTGAAACCATCTATAGAAGTTTCAGAAGTGCTCCAGACATCTGAATAAATTAATTGAAGTGGTTTTGAGCTTGTCATAGAATTAAAGGAAAATTGAAGTTTTTGGCTTTTATGAATTCCACAGGCCATACAATGGAAGGAATCTAATAATTTCTTATCAACATTAATGTTATTACACCGCAACATATAGGCAAGAGTTTTAGTAGACGGATGGCCAAACCTATGATGCCAATTTGAAACTGAAACACGAGAGGCGGCATTGACTTGTGGACACACTGATAATGGGAACTTGTAGACGCCATGTTCAGTTTCACCTCGCGCCAGTTGCGCCCCCGTTAGCGGATCCTTAACAATAAAAAATGAGTCAAAAAACTCAACTTGAAACAGAATTAGATTGACAAAACTTAGAGACAGACACAAGATTTTTCTGGAGCTTTGGGACGCAGAGAACATCAGACAACTGAAAAGAACCATTAACAGAGGGTAATGAAACTGAACCAGTATGGGTTATGGGTAGAGAGTTACCGTCACCAAGCACAATCTCGTCAGGACCTGAGTAGTCCACAAAGAATTGCATAGTTCCCGGATTGCTCACAGTATGATGTGACGCCCCAGTGTCCATTAGCCATGGTTGTTGCGGCACAGCTGAGGCTGCAGTAGTGTGTACCGTTGGTGACTGCATTGTAACTGCATGGTGAGACTCAAGAGTAATATTATTCTCCTTAATGAATTTTGCCAACTTTCGACAGAATTTGGCATCATGTCCCTGAACGTCAAAGAATCTGCAAAAACGAGAGTTACGATTAGCACCAAAACGCCCTTGGTTCGGGCGACCATTCTATCCAGAAAAATTATTCCTGTTGCGGCGAAAATTGGGAGTGTTATTTTGCTGATCAACAACACTAGTAGAGGGATGTTGGGGTGGCCCAGTTCTCCGTTGAGTGGCATTGGCAGTAGCAATGACAGATTGTTGCTCATTATCACGCAACAACCTCTCATAATCTTGCAACACATCAGATAATTCTCCATAAGAGATGGGAGAGTCTCTGCACCGAAGAGCAGCAACAATGGGGTTAAATTCATCTCCAAGCTGAGTGATAACATTAATGACAAGATCCTCCTCTGTCATTGGGTTTTGGGCAAGAGCCAAATCATCGGCAATGGACCTCATGTCACGCATGAAATCAGTAATTGAGCGACTCCCTTTTGGATTTTTTGCAAGCTTAGCTTTCAGGGAGACGACCCGGCCACGAGATGAAGCGGCACAGTTGGTGGCCAGGCGGGTCCATGCATCTTCAATAGACAAGGCTGAAGCAATAACCGGTTGAAGAGTGTCGGAACAACTTCCTAGCAATGCGCTGAGGATAATACGGTTTTGATGATACCACAAGGTGTAAGCTGGATTGACAGTTGTGCGCGCCTCATCGAAAAATTTTTCCGGAGCGCGATTTGTGCCGTTAACATAGCAGAATAAGTCTAGTCCGATTAGAACAGATTCCACCTGTGTTTTCCACACCGGATAGTTGAAAGATGTGAGTTTGATGGGAAAGTGAGAAGGGGCGGTGAGTTGAGTGATGGTGGTTGTTGCCATTGATGATATGGAAAAAGAGGTGGTGGAAAAAAAAAAGAAGAAAAAAAAACTCGTAATAGTATTCAAGGCTCTGATACCATGAAAGAGGGATGAAAACACATGTATTCACTACTCAAGAGAATTACAATATATAGTACAAAAACCCAAGGAAATAGACTACAGTTACAACAAGAATAGAAATAGTCTATACAATAACTAAATATAAAGAAAAGGTTAGACACCAGAAGGATTTTTAATAAGCCATACATTGTTATCCGCTAAATGTATTATCATGTTTTATATTTTCCTATTGTAATGTGTTCAAAGGCTCGACACTTGTAATCTTGTATCAATAATATAAAGGTGTGACTTGTGAGACTTATATAAATATAAGAATTCTTCATCATATATATACTACATGCACATATATATTTGTATTAATCATATTCACGACCCCTAACAATCTAAGAACTCATGAAGCCGACGATGTTGGCGAATAAGTTGATGATGATAGCGACAGTGAAGAAGATAAGTGTGATGATTCAGTCCCCAAACTCTCCGGCGATTTCCGGCACAAGGGGCAAGTGGCATTCAGCCCAAGCCACTCATCGATGCAATTAGCGTGGAAATAATGGTTGCAATCCGGTATACTCCTCAGGATCTCTTCCGCCTGGTACTCCGACAAGCATATTGGACAAGTATTTCCATTTGGCTTCGGAAGTTCCCAGCTCTCGCCCAGAATCATCTTTGGGTAGGATTGGATTGTTAGTACATCCAGTCCGGCGCCGGCGGTGGGCATTGGCGGCAGTTCCATGATGGTGATGATGGGAAGCTCGGATATTACCTGGCTGCTGTTATGGGAGTTTATTAGGGTGAAGTTCTTGATTTTCCGGCAACCGCAAAATAGTAGTCCGATTATGCAGAGAAGGCTAGGTATTGCTGCACCCACAATAATCCCATACTCCGCACTCCTTGGAATCCCTGTCGTATATATACAAACTTTTTAAGCAAAAAATATTTATAGTTGGATTGTATTGTTGCTCAATATGCAATTTAATTATATTCTTCATTTTAAATTTTACAAGTCAAGTTACTTAGTTGTTTTTAATGTTATCATTCTAGTTCTTCGGTTAATAGCACTTGGTAACTATGTGTGAAATTTAAAAAAGACCCACACAAAACTATAAACGGAGTTAAGGACTTAAGGCGGTCCAGTGAGGTAAGGGAGATTCAACTTCTCTTGACCTTAATTACAAAACATACATAGTTAATCATCTAAGTTACTTTATCTTTGAATAATATATATATATATATATATATATATATATATATATATATATATATATATAATGGCCCTTTATATATAAGGAATGAGGTGGGATGGGGGAGGGGGCAACTGCCCCCACTACCCCATACTGGATCCGTCCATGAATGGGGTGAAGGTTAACAATCTATTAATTATGGGATTGGATTGACAATATTAAAAACAATTGAGAGAATAAAACTTTAAAAGCATAAGTAAATCGCTTAAATTGCATAATACGCAACAATTGAGGAATTAAAAGTATAATTTTTCGAATCAATTATTAATATAATTATTTTAAAAGGGCATCAAAACTTATAATCTCATACCTTAAGTTTATGATTATATTCACCAATTAATTTTAGGCAAATTATATCATGGACCCGAACCGTTAAACAGACGGAGAAGACCTGGTGGATTTACTCAAAAAAATATCATGGACCATGATTCATTATTATAATATTGTATTTTTATTTAAAAAATGTCATTAACTGTGGTTTATTATTATAATATTCTATGTTCATTATAACAATATTGTTAGTTCATTAAGATGACACCATTTTGCATATTATCATTTACACATATTATTCTTTATTTTTGTAAAAATAAAATCAACGTTACAAAATGTATTATTAAAAATATTTTATTGAAATCTTTTAAATAATACTCATATTAATAATTTTTTTAATCTTAGTTGTTTATTGATTGACTTGTAATATTGATAAAATGAACTTTTTTGCATTGTAAAAATTAACCTCAAGTATTCTCTTAATGAGCCTATTT
>NC_044923.1:7381733-7524233 GCF_003576645.1 Ipomoea triloba | reverse complement strand
CTATGTAGTGATGACGCTTATGTCACAAGATGAAATGAATCTAAGTCACCGATCATAATAAATTAGAAAATGTGATATGGAATTGAATCACCTTTGGAAGGATTCGTCGGAGGATCAGAGCAACCAATTTCCAAACCCTGATCGGTGCTGAAGCCGCAGACCTTATTTAGCCTTCCACAATCCCGGCAATCGGGTTTCTCCCACCGCAACTCCAGCCGAGTAACAACCCCTTCCCTCCAGATTTCATCCCTCTCCACAATCCTCGGTATGCTAACATTCTTCGCAACTACGCACTCCATCGGCGCCTCCGCAAAATCCGGCACGGCAGTCACACTCTTGCTCATATTCCCCACGCAAGCCACCACCAGCATGGGCAAAGGAATTAGACAACTCAGAATTGTGTAACGCATATCGTCGGGATCCCGGAACGGACTGCCGGCCAGAGAAAGGTTTAGGATTCTTTGGGAAAGGCAGTTGTCGGGGTCGGAGATGCGAATAATTTGGGAGGCATAATCTATATCGTTCACCACGAAACTGCCCGGAGTTTCCGGGAGGGTGATAACTGTTTCCCCAAAGTCGTTGCAGGAGAGATTAAACCCCGGGTAGCCGCACCTCTCCGGTTGTTTGCCGGTGACCCGGAAAGGAAACTTGATTTCCGGACCCAAGAATTCGTTGCATGAGAAAGGGGTGCAGAGGTCATCTGAAGAAGAAGACGATAATGCGACGATGAGAATGAAAACAGAGCAAAGTAGAGGTGCAGGGGTAGTAGAGGTAGGGGTCTTCATTTTCTACTCATAAAATTCACCAAAATTCCCTTCCCTTAAAACTAGCTTTTAACTTAATTGCATGACTAATAATCTTGGAAAAAGAGATGGTGTAAACAGCCAAATATACCCTACAAGCTAAGTGCAAAACTACAATTACATATGTCTGGTTTGCTGAAATTATTTATAATTCAGTTTATTATAATATTAAAGAGTTAATTCAATGTTTTTTCCTAGATTTATAAGTTACAATTCATTTTAGTCCTTTTCTTATTAGAACATTATTTGGTCCTAATATTATTGTGGCATGACCATTTTTAGTTCTCCATCAACAAAATCGTTGAAATATCGTTAAATACAAAGACATTTCAATCTTTTTTATACAAAGTATGTTGAACCGCTATATTTTTTATGTTTATTTTTAAAAAAACATTCATAACTAAAGCCCGAAGTGTTCTTGTATTTAACGATATTTAAACTGTTTTGTTGATAAAGGATCAAAAATGGTCGTACCACAATAGTACTAGGATTAAAAGTAGATGTTCTAATAAAAAAGAACTAAAAGTGGACTGCCACATATAAATCTAGGACTAAAAATATAATTAACTCTAATATTAAATTTAGTATTAATATATGTAGTTTATATATTTAAAAATTAAATTTAAAAAGTACTATTAAATACAACAAATAATTTAAAAATACTAAAGAAAAAGAATTAGTTTGACCTGTGAATAGTAAACAAGACAGGTAAACAGGGATAGAGGGAGTAATTTAAAAGTGTAATTTAGGTTTAGGTGAGCCTTATGTGAGATCATCTCACGAATCTTTTTCTATGAGACTGGTTGAGTTTAGATAGAAATTTAATGTATGCTTAGGATGGAAAATGTAATACTAATATGAGACAAATTGATTGATACTTGTAAGGATAAATGTGATACTTTTGATGAAAAATATAATATTTTAAAATCAAAATGTAATATTTAGGGGTTCAAGAGTTACTTATGAGAAAAAGTATAATACTCAAAAGAAATAAATAAATTGATTGTTGCATATAAGGAAAAACATAATATATTTAGGGACGTTGGTTGTGCTCACTTTTCACCACTAAACTATTATTGACGTTGCACTTTTTATTCGTTTATTAACTTTTTTTGTGCTCACTTGTCGCCCCTAAACTATATTAAAGTTGCAAATTTCGTTCCTAATGTTTTGTTAGTAAGGGGATGAAAAGTGCAACAAACTTAGGGACGAAAAATAAGCATGACCAACGATTAGGGACGAATTTTACAATTATCATATAACTTAGGGACGAAAAGTATAATCTTTTAAATGTTTATGAGGAAAAGTGTAATACTAATAATGGATAAATTGACTTTTACTTATAAGGGTAAATGTAATACTTATAGAGAAAATATAATATTTTTAAATCAAAATATAATATTTAGT
Source organism: Ipomoea triloba (assembly GCF_003576645.1). Lineage (NCBI taxonomy): Eukaryota > Viridiplantae > Streptophyta > Magnoliopsida > Solanales > Convolvulaceae > Ipomoea > Ipomoea triloba. Next base: position 7,522,023 of record NC_044923.1, on the reverse strand, counting down.
GATTAAAAAGTTACTTATAAGGTAAAATGTAATACTTATGAAAAACTCGATTCATCTCATGAATAAAGATCCATGAGATGATTTAATTTCATAGAAGATTTTGCCTTAAGGCTTTTAAGCTCCTAATTTTTAATAAATTTTGTACAATTATATTTTAATTTCGATAGAATAATATTGATTCATTATATTGACTTTGATTACTTTCAATTGGTATATTTTATAAGATACTTTGTGAGGCCAATCAAAGGAGAAGAGAGAGAACGTACCAAGCATGAGGTAGGAACGTAGAAAATGTATTTCAAGTAAAAATTTTGAAAGACTTTCTATCAAAATGGGTCATTTTTATTATTGACCATGATGAATAATTTTCATTACCTTCATTTTCCGCTTATAGTCATACACAAAAAAATATGAAAAATGACTTATGAATGTCATATTCTGAGTTTTTAAGTCAAGACAAGGAATCGAATCTCACAAGCGACAATGTGGGAGTAATTTTTCAAAGTAAGGGGCTCCTTGTGCACAGTAAACAAAAATCTAGCATCTGTGTTGAGCTAAGTTACCATGATTTAAATCTTCTCAAATGATATGTTTGGTCGGGGCGTGAAGGACCCTTGGAATTGAGAATTTAATCTTTTGAGAAGAAAGTTATACTTAATTCTTTATTGAAAATGGTGAAATGTCCAATTAATTATGATTGGTGAAGTATGAGATATTTTGGAGAATATAATTTAAATTAGTTAAGACTCGCATTGTGGAATGATAATTACTTGAAAAAAAAAAAAAAAAAAAAGAGATATCAGTCGTTGTTAGATTAGCGTGAGAAATACTGCGAAGACTAAAGGGTCAGCAGTCAAAATGTTTGTTACGGAGTATTAAATAATTATGCAATTTCTACAAAATTTCATTTTGGAGTTCCTTTACTTTGCACTTTGACCAAGTCATCCCTTTATTATATATACGACAAATGACAGATGACGATTTGATAGTCTATTCACACGAGTATAAGGCGTGATTTAGGGTGCACATATTTAAGGTTCACACTTGTGTAAAATCAGAGATGGATCGGATCGAGTTAAATCAATATACAAATGTTATACTTATACTAGCGAATCATGAATAAAATGTATGTTATTTATAACAAACAAATACTTTTAAGGACAAATATAATATTTTTAAATTTTGATATAAAATATTACATTTTTCATCAAAACTATTATATTTTAATTTATAAGTAATGTTGCACTTAAAAATGAAAATGTAATAGTTTTGATGAAAAATGTAATACTTTTACACCAAAATGTAAAAGTATTACATTTTTCTTCAAAAGTATTACATTTTCTCAAATAACGTTTATTATTTTTTGACTACTGTCAACAAAGAACGTCGTTCCTGAGCAATAATCATTCTAGGCCAACCTTAACCAAGTATGTTTTCTCAAAATTCTCAAGTATTTAAATTTGATATGTGTACATAGCGTATTTGTCTAAATTTTGAACAACAAAATTTTCATTCTATGCGCTGATGGTGTGTTATATAATGTTTATTCTGTGCACCGATCTATGCAACAGTGAACGGCGTGAGTTATGTGTTTGTTAATTTTGTTTATATAATAGCGAATGAATTCTTTATTTGTATGCACTAGTGATTGAAAATTTGCATTGTTTATAATAATAATAATAATAATAATAATAATAATAATGGGAATTTTGGACTTTATATTACTTATTCCCTTTCAATTCTCATGTATACCAAACATTGGAATTGAAACTCCCAGTAATTTTATTCCTACAAACCAAACATTAAAATTTAAACTCCACTTTATTCCCACATTATTTTTTTCCCATAAATTACAGTTCATTTTCCATCTAATTCATTCCCGGCAACCAAAAACCCGTAAGTGCTACATCTAATATTTTATTTTAATCAAAACAACAAAATTATTTATTATTACTCGAATAAAAATGCTACATATACAAAGAATAAACTAAAAAATATTACAAGATATCACCAAACTCTACACAAATTTCTTTCATATACTTTGAACCATCAAATTGTGCTTATAAACAATCGTTATACCCTGCACCACGGTGCACATAGCAATGTGCACCACGCACGTAAAACGACGTCGTTTCGGTGTTAGTGGGCGCGGACGCGAATGACTCCAGAGAATTCATTATCTATAATACACATAGTCATTATCTAGAATACACAGAACGTTTGCCTAGAATACACAGATGTTTGCCCAGAATACACAGAATATTGACACAAAATACACAGATGTTAGTGGACGCGAATGACTCCAGAGAATTCATTATCTATAATACACATAATCATTATATAGAATACACAGAATGTTTGCCTAGAATACACAGAATGTTTGCCCAGAATACACAGAATATTGACACAAAATACACATAACACATCCTCCTAACATTCGAATGCACAAACACATCACAACCTGTGTTAATAACATGAATACACAGAATATTGACACAAAATACACAAAACTCATCCTCCTAAACATTCGAATGCACAAAATCATCACAACATGTGTTACTAACATGAATACCCATAACGGTTTCCTAGAATACACAGAACGGTTGCCTAGAATACACAGAATGCTTGCCTGGAATACACAGAATATTTACATAAATACAGAGACCGGCCGAAACGGTAAACGTGATTTTCAAAAAAACGAATGATTAGTTTATAATACTCAAAACGACGTCGTGTAGGTACGTGGTGCACATTGCTATGTGCACCGTGGTGCACGGTATAATTTGACGCTTATAAACTAAAAGGCTACATAGAAGCCCAATAACAAAATTCAAATTATAAAATATCATCTCAATTAAATTCAATCCCATCACTTTAACCCAAACCTAGAAATCCTAACTCATCTTAAGCAATTCTCTAATCTCTATTGCCCTAGCCACCGTTAAAAAATGTGTCACACTTGTGTGAGACCGTCTCATAGATCCTTATTCGTGAGACGGGTCGGATCGAGTCAAAGCACCATGCAAATGTCATACTTATATGCTCAAATATAACACTAATCAAGAATGCAATTTTTGTTACTTATAAGAGAAAAAGTAATACATTTTTCATAATAAGTAATGTTGACAAATGCCTCTTACTTATAAGGGCAAATATAATACTTTTGAGGAAAAATGTAATACTTTTAAATCGAAATGTAAAAGTATTGTATTTTCCCTTAAAAATATTACATTTACCCTTATAAGTAACAAAGATTTCATTCCTGGTTAGTATTACATTTGAGCATATAAGTATGACATTTGTGCATATAACAAGGCGTTTGGTTGGGAGGAGGGAATTAGGGGGGAAAAGAATTGTAATTCGGTGGAATTGCAATTCAATGAATAAAGTAGGAATTGAAATTACAGTGTTTGGTGTGCAGAAATAGGAGTACAGGGAATTGAAAGGTATGAAGCGACAAAATGACTAAAATGCCCTTATATTGTGGTAGATGTTGTAGTAGTAATAGTAATAATATAATAATAACAACAACAATAATAATAATAATTCTTTCAAAAAATAATAATAATAATTCATTCAAATAATAATAATAATTTTTCAAAATATAATAATAATAATAATAATAATAATAATAATAAGTGCTCGTATAATAAAAATAATTCAAATAATAATAATAATAATAATAATTCTTTCAAAATAATAATAATAATAATAATAATAATAATAATTATTATTATTATTATTATTATTATTATTATTATTATTATTTCAATTTTTTTTTAAAAGACAAAGGGTATGAGAGGAGTGGCAAAATTGTCTTTACATCAACAAATTACCCCTCCTCTCCACCGAATTGTAATTCATGGGGGTTACCCCATGAATTGCAATTCATCATTTGGAGGGAATTGCAATTCTGCGGAATTACAATTCCCTCGGACCAAACACTGTAGTTTGGGAATTCACTGAATTGCAATTCCCCCCAAACTACATCCAACCAAACAGGAGTGTTACATTTGCATATTGACCCGACCCGTCCCATGGTGAGGCAGTCTCACACAAGTTTTTGTCTTAAAAAATATCTCGCTATTACTCATCTCTGTACTTCCTGCAAACTTCTTTCTAGTAATAAGACCCCAAGAGACCAAAAGTTTTCCTTTCCTTTAGAATAGCGACAATAGAATTAAAACAAAAGGGAGAGCTACTCTCTTTTTAGATCCCTACCGAAAAACAAAACACATTGGGAAAGAATTGAGTTTTAAAATATTCCACCTCTATAGATAGAAGAGAGAGTTTTGTCTAAAAGAGCAGAATTTACCCGTTGTTTGGCTAGAGGGAATTATAATTCCATTCCCACTTAATTTGCACATAATTTAGAATGCAACTAAATTCCTTCAACTGTAATTCCACGGAATTACAATTCCATCATTTTTATGGAATTAGAATCCCATGGCCCCCATGGGATTTTAATTCATGGATTTTAGGAAGAAAAAGAGACCATGATGAGACAAAATTACTCCTCCCATTTTTTTAACTTAAAATTTATGTCTGACCTTCCATTTTAAATTATAGTGTGTATTATTCTTCACATCTCTTTGTGTATGTTCATTTAAATCTTTTAAAATACATATTCTAACTCATAAAATACATTATTTTATCCCAAAAATCTCATTATTCTAACACCTATAAAGTACGTTATTTTAACTCATAAAATATTTTATTTTATTTTATATTTTATATTATTTTATCCGCCAAGATCTTGTGGTCTAGTGACACTTGGTTACATTCAAATATGGAGTGGAGTGAGTTCGAACCTTAATACTCAAAAAAGTATATTATTTTATCCTAAAATATTCATTATTCTAAAGCGCTCGGAGCAATAATTTTTTTGTGGTCCACACTAGTGTTGCAAAAATCTCGCCTAAGTGCTAGGCGCTGGTCGACCGCCTAGCGTATCACATTAAATGGTGGTCTAGGCGGCTGGCCGGCTAAACGACCGCCTAGGCCGCCTAAACTCCGCCTAGACCGCCAAAGCACCGTCTAGGCCGCTTAGGCGTGACCGCCTAGGCGTCAACTAGACCGACTAGGCCTTCTATTCGGTCGATTAACTATTGTTCTTTTTTTTTTAATGGGTTATTTCACTCAAAACAACATCGTTTTGAGCGAAATAATCCTAAATTGTATAAACTTTAGATATTTTTTAGGTTAATATTTAATATTTTAGTATTAACTATTAAAGTATTATATATTTATAATTATTAGTCTTTAAAAAATTAAAAATACTTAAACAAATTTTTGAAAAATAAAAAATAAAATAAAAAAATACACGGACGCCTAGGCGCCGATTAATCCCCGGCAAGGCGTCCTAGGCGTTAGGCGCTCCCCAAGCGCTTAGGGAGCGCCTAGCGATTTTTTCAACCATGGTCACACATATCTACACAATAATTTGCCGTTTCTAACACTAGTTGTCTTAGAAATTAGAATATCTGCTAAGATATTTTTATTTTTTATTTTTTGACAAAAAATATCTGCTAAGATATCTGGTTAACGAAATGTTTAGAATCCTACCGTTTGGACATTAAACTGGGCCTTATATTTTAAGGACCCAAGGTAGAAGAAAGAGCCAACCCAAATGATATGGTCAGACCAAATAACCCAAGATTGCTCCTATATGGAGGAGAGAAGTCAGAGAAAATATATCGTTAGTTTTTTTTTTCTTTTTTTTCTTTATCACATATATTGTTAGTTTTGGTAACAGAGATGGTAAGTGTATTCTTATGAGAAAATTCTCAAGATATATTATAATTTTATTATAGAAAGAAAAAAAAAAGGAAAAAAAAGAAAAGAAAAATAGTACTTTTAATTTTTTATATTATATGAAAATAATAGTTTACCGGTTACCTGAAGGCAACTTGCAAAAATAATATATCATTTTAAAAAGATATGTGAAAGCAATAATATCAACTTGAACAATCTAATCATCAAATAATTTACCGGTTACCTAAAGGCAACTTGCAAAATAGTGCTAATTATACTTTTTTTTGTAAGTTTAAGATTTCGATTGAAATTTTTTAAAGTTGAAAAATATAATTACACAAATTAATATAATTAGAGAGCTTATTTAACCATATCTCATCTCTACAAAAAATAACATTTAGACCTACAAGTCTCCTCGTCGAGTGGGGAGACCATCGATCCATCCTTTTCCAATAGGGCATTTTCCTACTAGCTAATTCATTTCATTATATTATTTAATGAAGTAGTTGGTGCTATTCTCTGAATTGGTGACGAGATTGAGATATAAAAATGAAGTATACTTTTTATTATCCCATGTTTTAAAGAAATTATGTCGCCACGCACTGTTTAATTATCTTGATAATATTGAGATATGCTTTAATTTGTGCATATGATGACTAATCCGTTAGCTAGGATGTTGAACAATATAGCCTGCATAAACTTAACTCAATGAATTAGTAAGTATAATTTAGGAGAAGAAAAAAGATGAGACAATGTAATATTTTAGAATAACTAATATATGTTCATTTAATACATAATAATGTACTACTTAATTATATAAGTTAGGATTCATTCACTACTTCAATTATTGTTATAGAAATTACAAATAAATCTATTCGCTTTTGTTTTTTATTTTAGTTTATTTAAGACAGTTAATTATAAACAACTTATATTAATTTACCTCCTTGTGGTTCCTTAAATGATTACGATCAAAAGGCAGGCTTCACTCAACTAACACATCTTCAGATAACAGCTACGAACTTTCTCGTAAATCACAAAAAAAAAATATATAGTTAATGAGTTTTTCAAATTTGATGAGTAGAAGCATATGAACCCGGCTCAGAAAATATATATTCTAAAGTCTGATGAAGAAAAAGGTACGGTTGTAAGAACCTACACAAGTCCAATAAGTAATTAAGGTGCATATAAATCCACCTACATACTCATATATCAATTCATCAATTTCACATAAAGTGTTTATTACTATGTTAAAAGTTACAATTAATAGCATTGATTTAAAATTTCTTTATAGCTACTTTATTACTATGTTAAAAGTTATAATTAATAGCATTGATTTAAAATTTCTTTATAGCTTTGAATGCAGTCGGTGATATGATATTGAATTTTCCCTTATTAGCTCGGGCTCCATCCAACAAGATATCTAAGTAGGTAAGCCTAAGAGTAACCCTAATAGAGTTAGCTGGTGTGTTTTTCGCGTAACAGTAGCACCCAATTCAATGAGTACGTTAGGGTCAGCTTGATTTTTTTCTCTTTGTTTTTCTTTCTACTTTTTCTCCTTTTTTTTTCTCCTTCTTTCCTTGTTGTCTAAACTTGAAAAAATTGATGTAAACTTAACATAGGAATTAGTTAAAATTGGGGACCTCAATATTAGAGAGATAATTAGCTATTAATTAGCGATTGGGGTTCTTTATATCATTAGTTAGTATATATAATACTAGTATTTAATATGTGCGATGCACAAAAATATATGTCAAATATTAATACATACTCAATGTAAAATCTTAACTATATTAACATATTTTTTTAAATAATAGTATGTGTGTGTGTATATATATATATATTTAAAATATAGTTGATAATTTGAGTAATAATAATTATGATATGACTAATATTATTAAAGAATTTTTTTAAAATGATAAATTAATAAATATAATTATGATAAAATTTAATTAAAACTTAAATGAAACCAAACTTATTTCTAATATTACTCTAATATATGATGTATTAATGCCTACATACATTATTATCATAGGAAAATATGTGACAATATATTTTGTATGCATGTGCATAATAATAATAATGAGAAATTAAAAGATAACAAAAGCTATAACGGTAGAAATATTTTTGTCCAACAAATTGTATAGTACAACTCTTATAGCGTAACGTATTATAAAGACTAACAAAAAAACCAAACATATATCAATGATATAACATGGATTGATCGAGAAGTATTATGTCTTTAGATTATAATTTAGGCATGTACCTTATGTATTGATCAAAGGTAAGAACTAATATTATGATTGCTCATCTTCTCTCATGTCCCTTCTTTACCCTAATCTTCATCCCATGCATCTTGTTTTAGGAGTTTATCCCGATCGAGTTAAACTAGAGCCTAGCGATGCTATAAGCATATAAAAAAAATTGGAAATAGCTTGAAAATCAATTCGAGTTGCCTTGGAGCATCTCCAATAGTTATAATTTTTGAAGAGTTTTTGCAGGTGTGATTAGAAAAGATCAAAGAAGATTGGAGGAAAGAAGAACTAAAAAAAAATGATTGTTGAAAAAAGATGCTAATAAAAGGGATTTACAGAGGGCGCGTGCATTACGCGTGCCTAGAGGGCACGCCAAGTGCGCTCAACGCGCTCACACCTCACAGGGCACAAATTTTTTCCTTTTCTCTCTTTCCTCCTCAATCCCACAAAAAACCAGTGCAACACCCTATTTTATTCTCTCTTATCTCCCTCTCTCCTCCATATAAGCCATTTGTCCTAAAAAACCACACCAAAAACAACTAAGGGAGATGCCCTTAGCTTTAATTGAACTAATTCAACGAACGTTGGCAAGGCATTGATCATGGAATTTAGATGGTTGAAATTAAGGAATATAATATAATATAATTGACAGTGATCTTGGGTTGAAAATTTGAGGAGTTAAGAAGACTTGTTTGAGCAGTGGGGACGAGGTTAGGTCGAGGATGTCGTTGAATATCAGGTAAAGATATGGTTATACTGGAGCAGTCAAAACAGTCTTATATATCCTCTGTCTAAAAAACCGAACCAGTCTTCTCTTTTACCTAAACTTAGGATGTTGTCTAGTGAATGTCACCATCCACCGATCTGTGAAAGCGAAGCCTACCCATTTTTTTATTTATTTATTATTATTATTTTTTTTATTTTTGAATAAAAGCCTACCCATTTTTTTAACTCCAAAGATGCTTTGTCCAGCGACAACAAAACAAGCACTTCACTAATTAATATGGTGCGTAGAAGAGGCAAACAAAAAAACATTATTATCGTCGATATGGCCGGGGAGGTATGTAGGGTTGCAACTTGTCATTATCCTCCTCCTTCATGCATCAACATAGATTCCTTATCACAACCTATTGTGCATGCATGACTTCCATCTTGCGAAATCATGACGTCCAAATTTGCTAGCTGCATTTATGCATATTCATTGCATTTTATTTGAAAAAAAAGTTTAAATAGACCACTGAAATTATCAAGTTTGTATAATAAGGTCACTGAACTTAAACTGTCAATTGAATCATTAAGCAAGTAAAATAGTGCAAACATGGGATATGCGCACATCACATGATCCATATGCACACGCAAATGTTGAATTTCTCCAATTAATCTCATCAATAGATCTAATTTTTTAATGTACCATATTGGTTCTCATGTACTCATGGGGAATGTGGTTCTCATAGGAACATCACCATATATACAGTTAATGTCATATTGAGTCCTCCGAGTATAGTAGTTTTGCGACGTTTAGTCCTAAACTTTCAAATTGATCACCTATAGTCCTTCGACTTTCAAATTGTTACCATCCATGGTCCAAATTTACCACCAATATATGGTCCTTCAACTTTCAAATTAAATTTCAACAGCAATAGTCCTCCTGGTAAGACCATATATGAGTGGCTAAAATTTGATAGTTGGTGGTTAAGGATAGTGTATGGTAGAGGATCGGATAGTGTGCGTGGTAGAGGATAATCTGACTCTTAAGTACATATATATCATACAAGCAATATGATTAGATTCTATAAGAATTTTTTTTTTTTAAATGTCTCTTTTTTTAAACAAAAAAAAAAAGTCTTAATTACACATATTTTGTTTGTTTAATGATTTCGATTGCACACTTGTTAGAGAATAGAAAAGATGTCTTGTTACGTTTTAATCCAATTCAAAGTTTAAAATTATGGTGAAATTTTAGTATTATTATTTTATTTAAATATACATATTCTTTTTATTGAGTAAGACAAGGTAATCAAAATATTTTATCTAAACATGCATATTCTTTTTATTGAGTAACACAAGTTATCAAATTGAAATTTTAATAGGGGATATTTCATATTTGTCTATTGCTTTTTACAAAGAGCCAAACTTAAAAACTTCTTGTTACCAAACTAATTGTCTGACCAAATTGATTGAGATTACCCCACTAGTTAATTTTCATAACAAAATTATTCCCAATAAATATATTCCCTAATTTTTTTTCTATGAAATTAATTGATGGAAAATAACAAATGTGTTCGGTGGAGGTTAGGATAAAGGCCAAGTCTAGTACCAGTGGCTGGAAAATTATTGGGCAGAGGCCGGTAAAGAGTTTAAAGAGCCAAGCAAGTCCAACACCCAACATCTCAAAAATTTGTGACAGCATAAGGAAATAAAGTTGCACCTTCACTATAAGCTATAGCTTTTGACGTAAGTGGTAACGCTTGATTCTAAGTCCTAACAAAATTCATTCTAAAAGTTTAAATTTATAGTGAGCCTGTATTATTTTATATATTTATGCTTAACAAAAGAAAACTTTTTACTAGCTAATACAATGTTAAATTAAGGTATATATGCTCAATTTGTTACCAATGCAGGTCTAGAACATTTACGATTGTCATGATGGATAGGTTGAATAGTATTTTCTTGAACAATATAAAGAAGTAGACGATGAGTTGTACATGTTTGAAAACTGAAATTCAAGATTATTACAATCTCCTTCTCATGGCTTCCATTCCCTCTTTGTACACTAGCTAGCTAGCTACCAATAATTGACTTCAATTATTGCAGAAAAAAGTTTAATGGGTAAAAATTAAACGTACTAACATAGTAAATTTAGCATCATGCATGTGTTCTATCACGTGACAAAAACTCAATGATAGTGCCTAAATTATGACAATTTTTAATCAAAGAAGTTGAATGATAGATGTCCGGCCTTGGGATAGAGACAAGTCGTGAGACGTTTTATGTTCGTCGTTTACTCATTACCATAGTGGAAATGTCTCAATGCAAAATGACAATAGAGACTCTTGTTTTTATGTAAAAAGTAAAAGTATTGACATTTGTGAAACTACCTACTTCGATCTTGTGTGAACTTAAATTCACTCCATGCGTTCACATCTTGAAATGTTAAAGTTTAATTGCCTACAAAAATCAAATTCTTTTGACTCCAGGTTTTCACACTCGACTCGACAAGATAGTAGATGGGTAAATCATGATGACTCAGTGACTTATTAGATAAGAGGACTAGTGTCTAGTGCGCACAAGGAGCCCATCACATGGGTGTAACTCCCACACTACGACAAGCATGCTTAATAGTTTCTCTTACTCACAACCTATCACCCAAGAACGAATCGAGTTGCAGTATGTGTTGAAATGTTGAGTTTAATTGATTGGTGGATGATGCATGGAGAATTCTTCGTTAGACCAAACATAAAAGTATGAAACACTAAATTCAAAAGGTGTGTTCATAGTTAGACATATGTTTCATCATTTAACATCCTATCATTAGTAAATGTTTAATTAACAACATTATGACGGCAGTGTAATTTACCTTTCATGTGTAAATGTGTAATTTGCTGGTTGGTACAGTGGAATTATCACGTGGACAAACTCTGATAGTGATGATGAGTTTTCTTTGTTATTAAAAAGAAAAAAGAGCACTAACAGACACATTTGAAGAAGGTATATTTTTATACAAGAGAATTATCAAGAACCAAAACAATTAATTGTGCATAATTCAATGACAAGCAATATAATACAATTCTTCTTATATATTATGATGTACTAGTATTTTTTTTTATGCGCAATGCGCAAAAAATAGGTGACGAATATTAATATTTTATATTAAAATTTTAAATTTATTTAGATTTTAGATATTTAAATATTGTAAATAATAATAATAATAATATAAAATATTTTAATAAATTTTATATTTATATTTTAAAAAATAACCAACATGTTATTATTATTGGAAAAGAAAAGAAAAATATGTGGTGGATACATGTGCATGGTTACAATAGTGGAAAAGATAACGGAAGTTATAACAGTAAGGGTATGTTTGTTCAAAATATTGTAAAGTACAACTTTTATAGCATAACGTATAAAAAAAAACTTAACGGAAAAAACGGACATAAATGAAGGGTATAACCTTCATTCACACTTATTATGTTTTTATTTTAGATTAGATAATGTGTCCATTAACAATAATCAGATCAGTATTGTGTAGCACATCATATTTTTGTTTAGTGAAAAAGAAAAAACTATTGCATTTGTTTGCCAAAACTTATCATTACATCTGTGTGACGAGGAAAATCCACAACCACTATATTCGCTTTCATATAAGAATATGAATTTTGACAAATTTAAAATTAAATATGTATTTGAATGTCATATAAAGAAATTATATCGATTATTAATGATTTCAATATTAGACTATTATAACCAGTTTGGTTGGTGTGAGTGGTCATGCACTCTCGTCCCTTAAAAGAGGTTGGGAGTTCAAACACTTTCTCGTATAAAAAATCAAACAGGAATTATTCTAAGTATAAATTAGGACCTCCTTAGAAGATGTGGTCTGACCAAATAATATTAGACTATTATTTAGAAGTAAAATATGCTATCCACACCAAGGTCATTGATTACTAATTCAATCTAAAGACTAGTTTCACACACAAACAAAATTAGAGCAAGGTATTGTCAAGATGTTTATGCTTCAAGTCAAAATTGGCTTGGAAAAACAAAGTCGCATTTTCCAATGCCATATTAATTTCTAATTTATTATTTTTAGACTCAATCTATGTTACTTTTTGTCGCTTTGAGAGTGACAGGATCATAAAATCCACAATATACAAAAGCTAGAATAATTGATGATAACTTGTCAAACTCAAATTTCAAAAGATATTGCTACGCAAATAATAATTAAGAATATCGGCACTTTTTGATGTATTTAATAATTAATATATTATGCAAAAGCTTTGAAATTATGGGTTCCAAGTGAGATAACATATTCTTAGAGTTTTGACGTTTTTATAAAAAATTTCATGTCTATATATTGAATGCAAAAACTTATTACTCCCTTTATCTCATTATTTTGTCATGTTTACTAATTATGGGTCAAAATGCTTATTTTTTAAATAATTTTAATATTTTTAAATTTAATTTTTTGTGTTTAATAGTACTTTGAATGTAGTTTCTAAATATACAAATTTTATATACTAATACTAAACTTAATATTAAAAATTTAATTAAAAATAACTTCAGTAAAGTCTCATTGACCAAATCAGACAAACAAAATAGGTCAGAAAGAGTATTATGTATGCATTTAGACAAATTGTATTGTCTTCTGGTTTCGACTAATGGGAGTCACAATTTATATCATGAGCTAAGATCTACTTTGCATATTGGACTGTAGTCCCAAATGTCGTCGTGTTATATTAAATCGTTAACTAGTGCATTATATTTAGTAACATTTATCATATAGTAAGTTTATAATATTTGTTTTATATGTTCATAAACGTAAACTTTAATGTACATAAACACTAAATTATAAGTGCATCGTATCTATTTTCGTTCACTCTGTAGTAGGTTTATAATATTCCTTTTATATGTTCATAAAAAGCAAGCTTATATGTATATAAAATTATAGTACATGTATATCATGTTTAATAACATTCACCTTGCACTATGTCATTAATAATATTAGTTCTATGTGATTAAGATTATAAATATAAACTATAATGTACTTTTTTTTTTGGAATAAAACCTTAATGTACATATACTATTGAATGAGAGGGGATTGAGTAACATGACACAATTTTACCGGCCTAAGGCACCTTATTTTGAAAATTTTAACATAAAATGACATTGTAAGTGACTATTTTGTGGTATAAATATATGTAAGGTCTACTTCTGATTTGAGTCGGGTCAAAGTGAATTTAAGTTCTTCATAGTGAGACGAAGAAATTGATATATTGTACGCTCAAAACAGATAATCAGTGAACCAATGAGAAATTGATTCTCAAAGTAAACCCATTTGAAATGTAGCAAATTAGCTGTCCCTATAGTTTTTAACGAAACTTTTACATTATTGACCGATCTCCACACTTTCTGAAAAACCTAAAAACTAAATTTACACCCTAAATAATTAGATTTACACCACATATAAAATTAAGGGACAAAAATATTATTTTCTCTAAGAATTAAAACTAAAAGTTCAACTAAATATTTCAAAGGGAGCCAAAGGCCTTGTGGTCAAGTGGCACCCGGTGTACACTCCCATGTGAAAGGAAGTGGGTTCGAGCCTATTGTAACAGAGTCAGTAGAACTAAAATATATATATATATATATTTCAAAGGGAAACTTTAGAAAAAGCATTATTTAGTCCAAGTAAAATTCTTGATTGAATCAGTCAGCGGAATCCAAGTAAAAGTATGTGCCAAATTTGTACACACTTAAAGAACAATACATATTTTTCTAGACATACTTTTTTAGAATGATAATTGGATCTAATCATTTGGAATTCATTCATCTCATGCGTAATTTCCGACAAAGTAATTTTATTACTATTTTCATACAAAGAAAAATACAAAGATATTCAGTAACCGGAAAATTTGAGAGCGTGTGGGAGTGGTAAGAGACTCATCTATCTTCTGGGAGAGGCTAGACCTTCACTTTAAGAGGTTGCCCTCACACTGCCTTTGGTGAGATTCGATTCCTGGTCTTTGCTTCTAAATTTTATCTCAACCTGTGATTAGTTGAGTTGCCATGCAGGGCAAGGATCTGATCCTTGATATTGGGTATGGAGCAGCCTTAAATTACTAGGTCAGTTGTCTCATCTAATTATTATCTGTTTGCTGTGTTGCATCTGTTTTGACTTGAAAATTTTTTAGTCAATTGGGAATATGATTCCTTAGAAGTTGGGAAAGTTATTACAATTTAGGGTTGGCCAAATTCATCTTCCAATTCAAGTAACTCAAAATGTGTAAAAATGTATATAATTATTTAATGCATTTAATGTGCTTTATTATTTGCATGTAGCAATAGTATGTTAAATGTGAAAGAAATTTTCACAAATTTTTTTTTTTTTTTTTTTTTTTTTTTGCAATACAAAAGTGTTTTTTAGATCAAGACAAAAAATATTTGAAATTATTTTTTAAAGAAATTGAATTGTTATGTTTCTGGCATAACACCATACATACGTCCATACATATTAATTAATTTTATTAGCAAAGCTTTTTATAGTAAAAACACTCTCTGAAATTACTTTTCTAGAAATTTAATTGGTGAAAAAACAAACTTATTTAAGATTTAAGGGTTAGTTTCTGGATATAATGAAAGGGGTTGTGTTGTAAAACAAGATGTAGCACGAGCAAGAATATACACAAGAATTTTAATTTAATGTAATCTGGGTCAAGTCGTAATATAAGGGATAATGCACCCTTAAGGTGAAAGCCAAATTCACTAAGACCTTCTCCAAGGAAGGCGCCACATGCCAAAATGGTGGGGAATTTAGCGCTGATCCTTCTTCAAGGAGGCGCCAAATTCCTCGCCATTTTGGTGTTTGTCTATGGCGTTGCACGGTAGATTAACACCAAAATGGCGTAGAAACTTTAAATTTCATTTTTGTGCTTTGTCTTTTGTATTAATTCCTTTTGTATCCTTATTTTGTTTTTATGAATTTACATATTTTGTTAAATACATAAATATAAAATTTAAATAATTAAAAATAAATTATACCATTTGAAAGATCACATCAAAACGATTAAAACAAGACGAATATCATATATATATTAATTAAAACTAAAGTACATAAAACATAAGTTTCATAAAATTAAACCTAATACACAAATTAAACAAAACATACTTAGATTTAATAGTCTCCAAGATCACCCCATTTCCTCCCAAATTGTCAAAATATTGATTAAATTGACTACTTGATTCAATGCCTCCTCTGTATGTTTGCTCATTAGCTCTCTTTGCAACAATTTGTAGTTGCTCATTCCTTATAGACTCACGCACTATTGGATCTCTGATCGAATCTAAATTTATGCGTAAGATTTTGTTCTCTTCTCGACGTTGTCTGTTCGTTTCTTGTCGTTCTGCCAACTCTACTTTCCTTGCTTTAGTATGAGCTTTTAACAACTGAATTGTGGGAACGATTGAGCATATGTAGGAACGGTATGGTAATTTTGAAAATTAAAGGTAATAGTTGTATTATGTAATATTATTGTGGAATAAAAATATTATTTGCACTATAATTAAATTTTATTTTTAAAAAATTAAAATAGAAAAATAAAGTTTCAATTTATGAGAAATAAAGTATCTTATTGTAGGAATAAAATTTGGTGTAGAATTTGGTGTACGTAATAGGTTAGAGATGAATAAAATTTGATGTAAGAATATGCTAAGAATATTTTTTTGATGTAAAATTTGGTACAGAATTTGGTGTTTTGGGTTGGAGATGGCTTAAGAGCAATTTAAAAATACTCTAGTTCTTGACCTAGAATACACAATAGATGATTTCTTTATCAATTTATTGTCACTCTTTCCTAAGTGCACTACTAGAGGTTACTAGAGAACTGGCAAAAATAAAAAAAAAAAAATGCAACAATAGGTTTTTTATTTGAGTTCTATGATAGCTTGGTAATTTCTCTTATATTAATACCCATTTTAATTTAATTAGTTCAACTATTATGATTTTACTCAATTTAGTCATCGACAATAAATTTTTTTAGTTACAACTAAAAATTAATGCCTATAGTAAGGAAAAAATGGTGATATTTTTGTAAATATTTAAACAACTTCATGCGTCTTAAAGACGCGTATTTTTATTTAGTTTTTCATACAAAGACAATGCGTGTTATTACCATAAAGTTAAAGACGCGTATTGTTAAGCAATTTTTTTAAAAAAATATTATACGCTTCTTTATCTCACCTATGTAAAGAAGTATATTGTATGTGTATTAAAAGAGTAAATTGCTATTTTGATCCAAAATTTTTAATTTCGTCCACGACTTTCACCAGGCGTAGCAGCAGCAGCCTGGTAATGGCTTTTTCGATCAGTCGCAAGGTGGAGGCGGTGGCCGGAATCGTGGTGGAGAAGCATTCGCCGGAGAAGAAGAAGAAAAGATGCATTCGCCGGAGAAGAAGAAGAAAAGATGAATTCGCCGGAGAAGAAGAAAAGAGATGTGAAATGACTAAAATACCTTCATTATTTTAATTATTAAAATTTTCCGGCAAAATTTGACTGGCACTTTAACCATAGTTAAGGTACGAAATTAACAGTTTTAAAATTCGTAAATTGTAATTAACGAGACCCCTATAATCAGTGAACCAAAACGGCAATTTACTCGTATTAACGCTTATTACTACTCTTTTAAAGAGTACAAGAACCGCTGCCACATAGCCACATTTATTTTGATAATACTTCTGGATTTTGTTCTTAATTACTAATTCTGTATCATCTTTGTGAAATTAGAAAAGAGTTAGTTAATACCTAATTTAATCCTCAACTATAGTGTATTTTGTTGATTTAGTCTTAAATATCTTTTTGTGCTTAATTAGGTTATCGAGTTTGATGATTTTACCTAATTGAGTCCTCTGTAAGGGTAGCTTGGTAATTTCCTTTCTACTAATGCCCAATTTAGTCTTTGATTATAGTAGTTTTACCCAAACTAGTATTTGACTATAGTGATTAATACCCAATTTAGTCCTCAACTATTATGATTTTTTCAATTTAATCCTTGATTTTAACAGTCAAGATGAGAACTTAATTAGATTAAATATCAAAGTCGATGACCCAATTAAACACAAAAATACATTTAGAACTAAATTGGATATTAATTACTGAATTATTAAAAAGTAAATCACTATCTCACAAATAGTAAAATTATCAAAGTTAACGTGTCAATCATCGATTTTCTTTTATCAATGTCCAATAATATAATACTAGTAAAAAGATGTTTGATTTTCTTTACAAAAAATCTTGAATGGAGTATTATGTCACGAGAATCCCTTAAATGAGATTTGATCTGCCACTCAATTTTATTTTATTTGGTTTAAAAAAATTGCTTAAAATAATGAATTTACAATATATTCAATGACAAAAATCCTGACATAAAGATTCTTGTTGATTGCTACCTAGACAAGGCCTTGTGATTACTCAATTTCATATTAAGTGAAACCAAATGTGACTAAATCAATACTAAGGGATTAAGGTACCAAAAATCTAACTTAAGTTTTATACAATTGTTGATATTTACAAATTTTGCATATAAGAAAATCATAAGTAATGTAAACCTCCAGGTAAATACAATGTTAATTAAAACAATTGAAGCATGTATTTCATCTCAATTAAAAGTCTAAGCTGATAGTTGGATTGTACATTTATGTTTATATATTATATATGCTCAACACGCCCTTCACGTGTGTGGCAACACGCGGACCATAGTCTTTTTTTTTTTTATCGGGTGATGCGAAAATTCGAACACATGACTTTTGGTATTAGGTTAACTCTGATACCAAAGTGAAGCATGCGCTTCATCTCAACTAAAAATCTAAGCTAATAGTTAGATTGCACATTTATGTTTATATATTATATTCTCAACAAGAACCTAACATGAATATTAATTACTTACCTAAAAATTTCATTGCTATTGTTGGGGAATTTTAATTATGAAATTAAGTGTTTTTACTTTTTATTCATTGACTATTATACTTCTTGTAAATTTGATCATTGCCTATTAATTTTTTCAAATTTAGTGCATATATAATTATCAAATTATTACTATATATTTGATCATTTTGATCAATTTTGTGGCTAATCCTTTATGATTTAGTCAATACTAATCTCAAAACCATAATATTCAACTATGTCGTCTGCATGTTGCTCAAATTTAAATAACATAAATGCCCTTTCAAATAATTCCTATGATTATCATGTGAGAAATTTTTATTAAAGTTGACCAAAATTTAATTTGATTGAAATCAATAAATAGGGAACAAATGAATAAATGTGAAAATTTTAATAATTAGAGACCAAATACAGAAAAGTACAATAGTTGTGACTAAAAGTAGAAGTTAATAATGCAGGTACTTTTTAAGTACTACTTTAATTTATTTTCAATTTTCTTAATATTGTTATTTGGAAAATCTTAAAGGAATATTGGATAAAATTAATTAGCAAGTTGGAAATTAAAACACATATCAGAATTATTGAAGTGAAATATTGTCCATTTCCAAGAAATTCAATAATGCCAGACATTTCTACTTCCTACTCACATAAATTATTTCATCAATAGTTGTATCATGGGTCCGAGTCCACCTTATAAGATAGACCAGTATTCAAAATACAGAATTTACATATTGAATGTTCACAATTTAAATTGTAAACATTCAGTATGTAAATTTTGTATTTTGAATTCGGATCCACCTTACCATAGAATAATTTGCCATTATTTCATAATCTTAATTAAATTATACATTATCTTTGTCCTGTGCATGCCCTAATATTGCACTCCCAGCCTAAATTTAGTATAATTTTGTGTTTCCCATTCCTGTTATTTAATGGGGTACCAATGATAAGTAACATTGAATTCGCAATGAGCAAAACTTGAGATTGAAGTTCATGTACTCAAGATTTAAAAGAAGTATACTCATCTAAATTGCACTCAAACATATTAGCAGATGCATTTTAAAGTTTTGCCTAATGTAAATCTCAAATTTGTAATAATTATAAAATATCACCATTTTTTTTCTCTTTTCTCAGTATTTTTTTTTTAGTAGTCTATCATCTCAAATACAAGAAACATTGTTTAGCTTCAAATAAGAATCAACGCATGGGTGTAAATTTGTCAATTTGTGCACTTATCAAAATTCTGAAATGCACTTTTAAAGTTTTTGTATTGCACGCACTTTTGCTTATTGTGCACATTTAAAATTTATGTTGTGTATTTCATAAATTTACTTTTGATTTCCCCTTGTAAGTATCGTAGTGTACACATTTATTGCTTGTATTGTGCACCTTTAGAATTATAGTTTCTAAACTTAGTTTACTGTTGAGTTGCACTTTTACAGTTTTACTTATCATAAAATGTATTTTGTAGTTCTATGGGTGCATTTTAGAGTTTGCAAGCTAAGTTTACACTTCAACAGAAGCGCGTTCACATGATCTTCACCACACAGACATACATACATATATGTTAAAATATCTAAAATAAATTATTTTCCAAAAATAGGTTTCATATAATATAATAATAAAAAATTATAAGGTATTGATCAACATTGATACCTCTTGTACAGGGTACAAAACAAAAACTTTTAAAAAATGTTGAGTTTGTATCGTTACGAGAGGTATCTCTATAGATCGGTTGCGTAGGCTTTCTCTATAATAAATTAATAATAATACGAAGTATAACACTAAAAATAACATTTAAATTTATTTTAAAAGTAGGGTTTAAATTTAAAAAAAAATAAAATTATGCACCTACCTAGATGGTGTCAAATTTGCTAGGATCATAAATGTTGCAATCCTTGCTTGCAATACACATTTATTTTAAAAATGTTAAGAATAATGTGAAAGTAGACATGTTAATTTACAATTCAAACCCACTGCTACCTTAATTAGTTCCTTTCTAATTATTGATCGTGTATTAATTTTGTAAATAAACAATGTTATATACGTCATAGGAAATTATATGTTACAAGTTTGTCAATATAGGGCGGCCTAATATAATTCTCATCTGCAACAACCACAAATTTTCCCAATTTTCATAAATTTCTCTATTATCTTAATAATTTGTTTTTATTTGTATGATGTCAATTACCCACCTGTCTATTTTATCTGTCCTACTTATTATTAATTAGTCAAACCAACTTTTTATTCTTTGTTTGTTTTCTTTAGTATTTTGTAGTTATTTTAAAATTGATATTTTTGTGTTTAATAGTAATTTTAGTGTAATTTCTAAATATATAAATTTTGTATTCTAATATAAAATTTAATTTTATAAAAAAATAAATTAAAAATAATTTCAGTTAAGTCTTGTCAACACATAAAATGAGACGGATGGAGTATAATAAGTATATACTCTTTTAAGTGCCCATGCGGTACAGTATTTGTCCAATCACTCTCGTGAGCTGGTCCAGCTACAACTCAGAATCTTTAAAAAATTTACTCACTCTGCTGCAATTATTATTCAATTAACATTATATATATATTTTTCATTTAGTTAATTATTCATGATGTTATAAAAAGTCTATAAATGGACACCCATCCTCACATGCAGCATAGTTGTTAACCACCCCCACTAGAATCATTGCCTTGTCATACTTACAAACTTCACACAATTAAGTCCTTTTTCCCCTCTGAAAATTAAGCAGCTTTAGAAGATCAGATCAGATCAGAGCCATTTTGTTTTGCTGGGAAAAGCTAATTGTGTTACACAGTCCAATTAAAAGCATGGGGAATTGCATGCCCAGAGAAGCAGGTGAGAAAAGAGATGAGATTATTGAAGAAACTGCAGAAGTGAAAAGAGAGGGGGAAAATGATGGTAAGAAGAAGCTGAGGATAAAGATTGTGGTGACAAAGGATGAGCTGGATTGGCTGGTTTTTCAGCTGAAGTTTAGGGAAGGGAAGAGTTTAGAAGATGTTTTGGGGGAGTTGGAGAGAGGGAGAGGCAAAGCTTCAAGCTGGAAACCTTCTCTTCAGAGTATCAGTGAAAGCCCTGCTGAAGTGCATGCCTATGCCTGAGATTTTATATGGTTAGATAGAGTATGATGAGTGCTTCAGTACTACCCATTTTCTTCACTTTCTTCTCTCTGTAGAATGTATAATGTATATCGAGTTGAGACCCATGTTTGTAAATTCAGATTTTGCTTTTATTTAGTTGTCACTAAGTAGAAGCTTTTCGTGTTGTCTCATCTTTCCTTCTTTTTTTTTTTTTTTCTTGGGAGTGTCTAGTGAAACTCACAACTACTACTTAAGGGTGTGTACCAGGTAAATCTCACATTGTGACATTAGTCTGCAAAGGATCACAAGAAGATAAACCAACATAGGTTATCCATTGTTGATCGGGTCAGATCAAGAGGTTGGCCAATTGGCTGCTCCCACCGAGAGATCTGTCTTCTTTTTTTTTCTTTTTTCTTTTTTTTTTTCTTTTGTTCCCTGTTTTGGTAGACTACATGTGGATTGTGGAATGGAGATTAAATTTGAAACCTTGGACTTATGATCATAAGTTTAAGAAATTGATGTGCTCTATCTTCAATTTTGTTTCATTTGGCAGGTAAGTTCCCCTCTCCCCTACCCCCACTTAGAATGAAGCTAAGCAATATTGCAAGCTGATCAATAGATAGAATAGGCAGAGAATATGGGAGCTGAGGTTCTACATTATTGTCCTAATTGAGTAATATGTTGTGCTAATCAATATTAATAACATCGCTGAAAATATCATTGTATTTATTTTCTAAGGACAAAATAGAGCATCCTAATTGGGGAATTTTATATGATTTTTGCACGTTAGTTGCTTATGTGGAGGAGAGAGAATGTGTTGGATGCTTGTGTATTCCAGGCAATCATTCTGTGTATTATAGGCAACCGTTCTATGTATTCATGTTAGTAACACATGTTGTGATGTGTTTGTGCATTCGAATGTTTAGGAAGATGAGTTCTATGTATTTTGTGTCAATATTCTGTGTATTCATGTTATTAACACAGGTTGTGATGTGTTTGTGCATTCAAATGTTAGGAGGATGAGTTCTGTGTATTGTATATCAATATTCTGTGTATTCTGGGCAAACATTCTGTGTATTCTAGGTAAACGTTCTGTGTATTCTAGATAATGATTATGTGTATTATAGATAATGAATTCTCTGGAGTCATTCGCGTCCGCGTCCACTAACACCAAAACGACGTTGTTTTACGTACGTGGTGCACATTGCTATGTGCACCGTGGTACAGGGTATAACGATTACTTCTAGTGTGCATGAAGTACACCAGAAGCTTCAGTACTGCACGCGCCCGCTGGCCGCATTAACCCCCCTCCCCCTCCCCCCCCTCTCTCTCTCTCTATATATATATATATATATATATATATATTTTTTTTTTTTAATTTTGTTTTTTTTTTCTTTTTTTTTTTTCCCTCACATCTTCTCTTTTCTAATGACACTTACAAAACTTCTCAAAGCCATTACTATTGAGGATGCTTTAACCATATCTCTCCACATGAACTTGTATGGTTATACTCCTACAGAGTTAGTCCTGACAATGTGGTAGTCAGGGCCCTATCGGGGCACAATTCTTAAAAATAAAAAATAAAAAATTATTATGTGCATGTGCACGCGCATGAAGCCTTTATGTTAGTTTAGGCAAGAGAAATGAAAAAGGTGAATATCTGGCATTAAAAAGGTAGATGGTCCAATTTTAAGAATAAAACATTTTATGTATGTAAAATCATTAAACCTAAGCAATTAAGCATTGAAAAGGCCAAAAGAAAGAATGCAATTGAGATGAGAAAAGTGGCTATAAGCCCATAAAGCACTCCTCCATTGACAAACAATCCCTTACCTTCATCTATGTCAAAATTAAAGTGCAAATTTCAAGCTAATAGTAGAAAACTCATTACCTTTTTAAGTCTAATAGGATAATTCTTTGTTTTTTTTTTCCTTTATTTTCAAAACAATTTTTTTAATCATTGATTAAAACAACCAAGTTATATGTTTTTTTCACACAAAAATTACAATAACAATTATGTTACAAACTTACAACCAAATATCATAATAAAACAAAATATTACATTTGAACTATAGTCATTTTATTATTTATTTTTAGTTAAAATTTGTAATATTATATTTGTATTATATATTTAAAAAACAAAGAGTAAAAAGTTTGATTAAACTCGAGCTACTCGATCTGAGTTGAGATTTTTTAAGTGTTCCTCGATATTATTCTGATTAACTTAAATGTACTTAGTTGTTTACATCAATTACGAATATATACTAACTCAAATTCATTTAATAAGTCGTTAAGTCAGATTATGAATTTGTGCAGTAAGCTAATCAAACAGTAAGAAAGTGAACATAAGGGTTTGTTTACCGAGTTCGATGCAATCGCATCTACGTCGGGGGACCACCAATAGTGAATTGACTGAATTCAATCCACTATCTCAAAGGATGTTAAAACAAATGGTAAGAGAATGTCTCACGAGTGATGTGATATATTCCACATTGTAAGTATCAAATCTGCAAGTCACCATAGATGGATTGTAGAGCTCGGAGATCCATGCTTCAACTGTTCGCCTCACTGATTCACCCACCGCAGCACCGCTCCACTAGAACTAATATGGAATACGGTCCTTGAAGTGATTAAATAACTAATGAAATTTCAGGTGTAGATGAAAATATATCTTGAAAGGAAGATTTTCCAAGAGTATTCCTTGTGAATTCTTGTAGATAGATGATTTCTTCAATTTGACAATTAATTCTCAATATCTCTCTATAAATACCTTCAAAGGTATTTATACTCTAAAATGAGTGTGGGTAATTATAAGATATTTTCTCATAAATTTAATTACCCTTTCACCCTTGAAGTTTTAATTGAGAGAATAAATCCTTAACCGTCAGATATCTCAATTAAATAAGTTAAGGATAGATTTGTAAATTACATCAATTAAGATAATTGTTCATCCAGCTGTAAAATAGTCATCACAGAGTAGATTTTGAACACTTCTAGTGCAGGTTCTGTTTTACCCGATCTTCAGTGAGCTCACGAACCAATAACATTAGGTCGTAATCTACCTATTTTCCAATTACAAATATGGAGATTACATGCTAAACTTTAAAATTAATATTAAGATGCTTGAATTGAATTCAACTCAATTAGTTGCTTGAACTATTTGGACTTGAGCTTGAACTCAATAGTAATTAGTTACTTGAACTATTTGTACTTGAGCTTGAACTCAATAGTAATTAAATAGTAGCCAAATCAAATTCAAACACTTGTCGAATTGGACTCAAATATATAGTTTATTATTAGGGCTTTGTTTTTTTATCAACTTTATGATTCTTACTCCATCGATCTCTGAATACTATTATTATAATCCTACATTTACTTGTCATGCTCTAGCTAGGACTATTTCTTGTATCCTATAAATACAGTCATTCATGTACTTTGTAGACAAGATTGATCAATAACAAAACTCTCTCTACAAATTCTTGTTCTCATATGGTATCAGTAGACCAAAACGAATAAACGTTCCATGACTCCCAACCCACCCCTAGCCCCAATACATACGCTACAAACATCCCATCACTATACCTCCCTCAAACTTACCTCATCCAATTATTTATTTTGGAAAACTCAGCTTGTTCCTTTTCTCTACGATCAAAATATCAATGGATACATTGATGGCATGTTCCTGTGCCCGGCTTCATTTATTCATAATCCGGATGGGTGTTCCATTTAGTTTCAGCTACCTCTTCAGTTAGATTTGTCAAACATAGCCTTAATTATTTAAATACAGTACTTGAAACCTAGTTTTGCACAATGATGGAGAGCTATATATAGATGGAAGTAGCAATTCAACTCTTGTTAGAATTGAAGAAATTATTAAACGGATATAATCGAGTTGTAAAAATTTTGCATATAGGAAAAATGTATAATCGAGCTATTACCTTTTGTAAATGTAAAAATGTGTTAATATAGGAAGGTCATCACTCATAAGTTGAATGTTGTTCATCATCCTTCAGTCCAACTCAACACATTTTTTTTAAATACTCATGATTTTTTACAAAGTAGTATATATTTTATACTTTCTCAAACATTTTTAACTCAAAAAATTTAAACCCTATCACCGAAATTTAAACTTATGATCACTCGTTTAGAATGGTAATTGAAATGTCATCACACTTACATGAGTAAAAGTATGGAATAGAACTTGGGAGTCAAATAGTATTTTCCTTTTCAGTTTCCATGCAAGTGAGTCCCGACATATTCTGAGATCGAGATTCCCACTGCAAACTCAGCTCTGATCTATCGCCAGCTTGTGTACCTATACTGTATGCTGGAACCCACTCTACTTTGTTCTCTCCCTTCTTTTTTCTTCTTTTTCTTTAACAATTTAAATCATTTTTTTAAAACATAATTTAAATCAATTTTCAAATTACCAATTATTCGTTTGGAACTTTGGCCGCCTTTGAGCGCAAATTATATCGTGGACCGCGTATCAGAACGACGTCATTTTGATGAATGAAAATAGACAAATGAAACGATATCTGTTCCACGCCATTCACTTTCAGTTCATATACACTGAGGCTCGATCTCATGACCTCCCATATGAAAGAGTCACTACATGTTATCTAGCACAAGGTGTTTGACCCTTAACAGTTTATTCATTCACAAGTTAAATGTAATCTATACAATAAATAACTTTTTTTTAAAAAAAAGATTAATACATTATACATGCATCAAAGACGTGTCATGGGTATATGAAAGTAAAAAAAACATGTTGAGATTGTTTAGTAAATAGTTGTTAACGGTTAGTTGTTAGCTAATTGAGTTAGTGAGTTTGATTAGTTGATAACATTAGTTGATTGTAGAAAATGTTTGGTAAATTAGTTGTTAGTTGATAGCTAATTACATGCAAAATGACTTTCTCAAAAAATTGATCGAAAAAATTGTTTTGAGCAGCTTTTTGAATTTTACCATTTTGGAGCAATAAGGTGTTACAAAAAACTAATTAATCAAACAATCATATTGAATGTTTAACCAAGTTAAATACCTAATAGTGGTCAAATAAGACAAAATTGATTGATAAGCTAACTATGTTACCAAACAAGGCCGTAATATTACTCAAATATCATAAGTATTAGCATAAGCATGCATATTTTAATGCTTTTAGAATTGATGGCTGTTTGGAAAAACTAGCTGAAAGTTGAAAATTTATAAGCTAGAAGTTGGAAATTGAAGAGTTGTTAATCTAGCTAATTATGCTTAAAAGTGTTTGGTAAAATTAATTTTTTTTGATAAGTTGACAAATGTAAAAAGACTAAAAAAGATATCTTCATAAAGTTTAAATAGTTTAAAATTTAAATAGGTTTGTTTACATATTAAAATTTAACATTTTGAATGAAATTATTAGCATAATCATGATCTAACATCCTATAATGAAGTAATAATATTGTTGTGAATTTTAAATAATAATAATAATAATAATCATAATAATAATAATAATAATGATGACATTAAAAAAAAAAAAAGAGTTACGGAAGATGATGAATAACAATATAGGAGAAGAGAAAATGCTAAAAGGATTTAATTAGTAGCGGTAAATGATGTCATTTATTTAAAATATAATAATGATAAAAGATAGAAAAAAAAAAGTTAAGAAACTACTAGCATAGCGTTTCAAAATAAGCTATTATTTTAAGCTAATAGTTTTTTTTTGGAAACATTACCAAATAGAGCTTGTAGCTTATTAATAGCTTAAATTACGTTATAAACTCTTAAATAAGCTATAAGATCCTAAATAAGCTCTACTTAAAGGAAAAGTATAATGCCTATAATCTTTGAAACATGATATCTTATAGTGTTTCTCAAAATAAACTTTGAGTATGTAGTTTTTACTTACTTTTCATTAATAACTATGTCACTTTTCAAGAATAACGTAACACCTTTTAATTTATCCCTTCTCATTAAAACCTAACTTCCTACATTGTCAAGTAATTAAATATTTATCTCAATTTTTATATTTTAATAATTTTTTTTTAAAAAATAATATTAGTTTAATTTATATATGTGTGTGTAGTGAATTAAAATTATATAATACATACTAGTTTTTTTTTTTTTTTTGAAAACATATAATACATACTAGTTTTTTTTTTTTTGAAAACATATAATACATACTAGTTAATAATTTAGAATTGAAAAATTATTACAACTTAAAAAAATTGATTATTGATTAATAAACTAAAATATGTCAAACAGCCACCGTCACAAGGCCGTCGGTACACGGTGAACAGCGATTATGATACACCATGTTGGAATTTTCAATATTTGGTTCCCACGGCAGAATCCATATTCAACTGCCAACAAAAATATCTATAAAGTGAGAGGATTTAATTTGCACCAAAACTAAATAACACTTCCAAATTCCAAATTAAAACCATTTGGTTTGCTCATTTTCTAAGGATTGAATCCATTTCTGCTGAAGACTTGGGATAAGTGCTAGCTACATTACTCGAATCCCGCACATAGTCTATCGGAGTATATTTTAGATTGGTCGACCAGTTGAACTGTTTGTCACTGTCACGTGATGGGAAATTGCATGGAGAGGAGTGGATGGGGCTGGGCCGAAGAAGAGGAAAGGAAGCAAGAAACTGAGAACACAAAGGAGATGGGCAACAATGGTGTGAGAGCAGTGAAAATAGTGTTGAGTAGGGAAGAGGTGGAATGGGTGCTTTTCCAATTGCAGTCCAGGCCAGGAAGAAGGATAGATGATTTGTTGGAAGAATTGGAGAGCTACAGAAAGACAGGGAGAGCTACTAAGTGGAAACCAAGTTTGGAGAGCATTACTGAACATCCTGAAGTGTGTGATCCAATGGAGAGATAAAACGATATTACTTACTACATTCATTCATTTTTAAAATTTTGTATTTATAATTGTCCTTCATTCTTTATAGCATAGTTTCCCCCTATATAATTATGTATTCTTCATTTCTTTGTAGTATATATATAGCTTTATGTACTCAATATTACTTAATGAACTTTGATCATTCATTCTCCCGGCTTTACACTTTCCTTATTATCTTCAGCATGTAATACGAGTACAAAATAACTTAACATAGTAAGAAAGTTTGCCTAGAATTAGATCCAGTCCTAAAATAGCAAACAACCACTATTTATACAAACAATGTTGCAAAAATCCCGTCTAGGCGCCTAAGTACTAGCGTAGTTGCAATAAATGCTAGGCGCTAGTCGGGCGATAGAGGAGCGCCTAGCGGCTAGACGGCCTAGGTGGCGCCTAGGCAGCTTAGGCGGGTGCCTATGCGGCTAAACAGTGCACATGTGTGGGTGTATATATATATATATATATAATGAAAAAATTAGCAAGACCGAGCCAACTGGATTAACTCGGTTAACTTGATCAAAATGGATGAGTTAACTCAGCCGAGTTAGGCGCTAGGCGGCCGAGTCGGCTGAATTAGGCGCTAGGTGGCCAGTCGCCTAGGCGGGCTGCTAGGGAAGAAATCGCCACGATCTAGGGGCGCCTAGCGCCTAGGCGGGCTCCTAGACCGATTTTTGCAACAGTGCACTAGGCGTTGGTTGGCCGCCTAGCGTATCACCATAATCGGTGGTCTAGGCGATCGGCTGTTTAGGCGGCCGACTAAGGATGTCCTCAACCCAGCAAGTCATTCACTTGCTAGGTGAGGTGGCCAAAAAATTTTTTATTTGTTTTTTGTTTAGTTTGCCACATAGATTAGCAAGTTTGCTATTTTAGTAAACTTGCTAATGGCAGTCGTTTCTACAAAATGGCAGCAAAGGCTGCCGTATAGTACTTTTATTTTTAATTTTTTTTTTTTAGTTTTGAGTTAATGTTTTATATTGATGTGATATTGGTGCCCACTTTTGAAAGTTAATTGGATTTGTATCAGGGATGTAGTGTGAATAGTAAATGAATTGCAAATTGGGTGATGTGGAAGTAGGACCCACTTTTGACAGTGAGAGAGTATTGCAGGGATAATGATAGTCACTACAAGAATTAAGATATTTATTAGTGACAAATCTTTTGTAACACTTCGTAATTTAGTCACAAATAATACCCTTTTTGTGACTAAAAAATAGTTCAACATTATTATTTATGATAATTGTGATAACTATTTTTTTTTGTCACAGATAGTATGGTAATCGTGACAGCTAATTATTTGTTACAAATAATTTGTCACTATTACTAGAGTGATAGTGTCGTAACCTAAGTTGTCACTAAAGTATGTGCATTTTGGCGGCATTATAATTATGGCGGGAACGAATGTAATTGTGACAACATATAGTGTAGACACAAATTTTGGTATTTTTTGTGCCCAAGTCTTGAGTAATTGATGGTAGTCACCCATGCCCGGATGCTTTCCTCTCAACCATTGATAATGTAGTTCTGCAAGCCAATCCGGCTCATGCAGTATGGTTTCATCATGACCAGGTTTTGATGTATATGTTGATTATTTCCTCTCTTTCAGAAGAGGTTATGCATCTTGCAGTTGGCTGCCGGACATCGCGGCAAATTTGGGAGTCAACAGAATAGTGAATAGCATCATCGTCTCGTGCCAGGTCGCTTCATCTTCTTGGTCAACTTCAGTCCCTTAAATAGGGTAATTCTTCTGTGGTTGATTATAATTGTCGTATACGTGTAGTCATGGAGGACCTTGCTCTAGTCAGTTGGCCAGTCAGTCTAGACGAGATGAACTTATATGTTTTTCGCGGCCTACGACCAGAATATCAGAACTTTACCTCGTCTCTCGCAGTTTGCGGACAAGGCGTGACCCTCACGGAACTGGGCGACTTTCTTGTTGCCCACGACTTTTTTCATGGCGACGGAGGCATGGGGCCATCGCCGACTGTATACGCTGCCCAGCGTGGAAGGCAATAGCAGCGCCGCAGCGACTGGCGAGGTAACGACCGAGGGCGGCCGAATCGTGGAGGCGAAGGTAGAAGTGCCTACCTCGGTGCCGGACGACAAAACGGAACGCGGCGGTTGCGGCAAGGGCAATCAAACTTAATGTCAACTTTGTAATCGTTATGGCCATACAATACACACATGCTACAATCTCTATGATCCACCTCCAAAGGAAAACTTGATAATATAAGCACAATATGCGACACAATTTCATTTTAAATACAACGTAGTTTCATTTTGTTATAAAATATAAATACACCAAAATACGAGATTTGTTAAAATATATCTTACGTAAAGAAGAGGCGTTGTTTTCAGACCATGGTTCACAGTACAATAACGGGTGTATAACACTTGTAATTATCAAAGAATAAGTTTTGATAAGCACCTGATTTGATGACATGAGTGGCTCGTACATACAAAAGGTCAAAGTTTGAATCGCATCCTAATTACGAAGATTGATGTTATAAAAAAGAAAGAATTTATGGGAGTAAAATTCCACACGCAAAAGGGAAAAAAGAAAGCATATAGCAAATTATAAAAGTGAAAAAAGTTAGCGTGGAGATGAGATGAGGAAGAAAGAGGGGGTTGTGCACAGTGTGCATTGGTGATCGTAAAATTGATAAGTTCGTTTATGGCCGGAAGGCCCTTTCACATCATCGCTTCCAGCTACCACAATCGCCTCCTCATCTCCCATTCTCCGACGTCGTTTCCCTCCCTTCTCCACCGTTGTCTGCCGCCTTCTCCTTCACTGCAACGGAATCCCCCGCATCTGCCTTTGCCGCCGCAATCCCTCCGCCCGCTGGTGTCCTTGTCGGAGACCCTGGCGCAGAAGATTGGAAAAGCTATTCGCCGACCCGGCGCCCCCTCCAAGGCCCGGGTTTATACCGACATCAATTTGATTCGCCCTAAAGACTATTGGGATTACGAGTCCTTGGCTGTTCAATGGGGGTAATTCATTGAACTATTTCTTAATTGATTTTTTTTTTAATTTATAAATTTGATTGAGCTTGTTTCAATCGTTTTTTGTTTTTGGTTAACTGCAGGGAGCAGGATGATTACGAGGTAGTTAAGAAGGTTGGAAGGGGAAAGTACAGCGAGGTTTTTGAGGGAATTCACTCTACAAATAACGACAAATGCATTATCAAAATACTTAAACCTGTTAAGAAGAAAAAGGTTAGATTTTTCTTTCATTTTCTGCCTTATTTACTTTGATTGCTTGTCCAAGCATAATAGAAATAGGCTTCGATTATTTGGTTTCAATTTCACATGCAAGTGAAATGGAGATATGTGACAATCCTATGGTGAAATGGCTAATTTCTAGGCTGGATTTGTCAAGGACTTTTGTATGCCCAAATTGAGCTCTTATCAGATTAAATGCAGTGTTACCAGAGAAAGCTCTCCTCTGTAAATGTATCGATCAACTATTTTAAAGCTCTGCTCAGCTAAAATCATAAGAATTGACTTCAATCCAATGATGAGAACACTTATAGTGAAGCCATTTTAAGATTCCCTAGGCCCTAACTTTGTAGAAAAATCTCACAAATGATTTTAATCCCTAAAAATGATCCGACGTATAGTGAAACAGTATAAATGACGATGATTATCATTATTTGTACTATTATTAAATGTAAAATTACAACTTGTGAAAATAAGCGACTTGAATAAAATTTTACAAGTGTTGCAGTCTTTCACTATGGTTAATGACTTAATGGCTAATCATATACTGCATTATGCTAAAGAGAGAAGAAAGGATTACTACGAAGTACAAAGTTTTGAGAATAATAAAAGTTCCCATGGTAATCAAACAGGTGGTTGCTTCATTCAAGTAATTTCACCCCTCATAAGAAACATAATGATTGGAATTAAAGGTGATGCCATTTTTTAATGTTCACCTTTGACTTCATTTTTTTTAAGTGGAGGATCTTGGATAATCACATTGAACATCCAGACAAAAGCTCAATGATAAAATATATCTTTTGTCATTTTCTAAATGGATTGACTTTGGAATGAGCAAAGCATAAATTCTTGTTACATTGACAGTACAAATGGGTTCACCTATTATTAGAATCCTAGGGGCTAGGAATTCGAATTGGGATGTATTTCACTTATTCAATATGTTCATACTCTGATGCTTTTTCCACCTAAACATCCATCTTGGCTCTCCAGGGGAACTTCTTTTTGTATCTCACTATCAATAGGTTACCAATGATATTCTTCTAGTTAACATGAGATCCTTGGCAGTATTGAGTATCTCCTATTGTAGCTCAGCAAAAGCTTGAACATATATTAAGCAGCATAATGTCCTCTTATTTCAATTGGATGAACAGAAATAGGTTAGGAGTTGTTTGGTTCAATAATTTCAATCCCCTTGATAATGATTCCTTCACTAATAACCCCAACTGCCTTTTTATTTTACTACAACGAGGGATGCCTGTTTCCCACTTGTTTAAAGTGACCAAATATGGGATTGCCAAATCGTTTCTGAATATCATTAACTGAGCAACCCTCAACGACATAGTGGTAGTTAAGAGTGTTTTTAAATTGCCTCAGAATTTTTAAAATACTTTATAGCAAAATCTTTATTACATGAATTTGTTATTTTCTAGAATTGATAGTAAGGTTTCGTTTTTACTTATTAGTGAAAATAGGTTGTTTTACACAATTGATTACACTCATTCTGGAAGCTACTATACAATGCAGATTAAGAGGGAGATTAAAATACTTCAGAATCTATGTGGCGGACCAAATATTGTGAAGTTGGTTGATATTGTCAGAGATCAGCAGTCAAAGACTCCAAGCCTTGTTTTTGAATATGTGAATAACACAGATTTTAAAGTGCTTTACCCAACTCTTAGTGACTTTGACATACGATATTACACTTATGAACTTCTCAAGGCAAGTTTTCTCGGCATGTTCTTTTCAATGGTCTTTCTTTAATATAACTGCTCTAAAATCATTGTCTTGAATAAAAACAATCTACTCACTCTTAATTATCTGGGGTAGGATTGGTGATGGAAGGACATAATAGAAATGAGAAAGTGATGTTAAATACTGGTTGAGCATTAAGGGAGGAGGGGTATTGCCAATCTTCTTCTGATGGGTGGGAAATGAAAAAAATAAATGTAGTATAGTATTGTTGAAGCTCTGATCACTTTCTCTACCAAATAAGTTCTTTGGCACTTTTTTTTTTTTTTTTTTTTTTTTTTTTTTTTTTTGGGGGGGGGGCACTGTTATTAAACTGATGTTTCCTCTTTTCATTTGTATTTGTATTTTTTCCCCTATAAGTGATTTATTTGAAGATTTCTGTCTGCTAAAAAAGTAACCATTGTACAATCTCTATGCATAGGCATTAGATTATTGTCATTCTCAAGGTATCATGCACCGTGATGTGAAGCCTCACAATATCCTTATTGATCATGAGAAGAGGAAACTTTGGCTAATAGACTGGGGACTCGCAGAATTTTATCACCCTGGGAAAGACTATAATGTCCGTGTGGCCTCTAGGTTTGTTTTCTGCTTTTCTGGTCTACACACTTTATTTGTCTGGTTGGCAGCATTCTATCAATTAGACATTTTAAAATTTGTTTTAGAATTACTTCGTTTTGTTGTAAACTTATGTTGGAGGTTTTGAGGTGATCTATTTTTAGCTGCTACTGTTTTGGAACTTGAATCCTTAGTGTTCTCAATAGAAAATTGCATGCTTAAGCTTTTATTTTGAATTCTTGTAGACTTTAAGGTATGGTAGATTTCAGCAAGGTATTAATGTAATCAGTAATAGACAGAATGATGTTGATCAATTATTCCTAGTTGAAGAATTACAGTTGGCTACTTTTAGAATTCAAGGATCAAATGATCAAAGATGGCAAAAAATTTGGACGAACAAATGAAAAATCGTTTTATGGGGTATAATATATGGGTGTTCACTGTTCCAGATACTAGAGTTTATGCGAAACAACAATCAGTTTAGAAATGAGTCTAAAAGCTTTATCCCGTGTGATGGTTTCCCAATCTTCAGGCGATCGGCCGGCGGGCCAACACTACCGGAAAATTACAAGAACAATAAGTGTATTTTATATAAATTCTCAAGTGGTTTTTGTCTCTCCCGCACCCTCCTTCTCAAAGGGTTCCGTATGGCTATATATCTCACTCACCTGATCGGTTACACACTTAATCTCCTAATCAATGATACAAATAATAGCTCATAAAGGACATTGAATGCTCATAATGATAGCCGTTCTCTTATGATCGTCCGTTGGTTCTCGATCCTTCGTCTCCGCCGAACATCCTCAGGAGTCTGTCGAAGACCAGCCGACAGCCTTGCATACCCAGTCAGCCAGTTCCCCTTCCGACCGACTCCCAAGGAGTCGGGGCGGTCTTCACATGTTTCGGGGTACCAACGCCTTACGGGATGACCGACCCCCCGACGAGTCGGGGCAGACCTCGCATGTTTCAGAGTATCAGTGTTCTATTAACTTTTCTTCCTATCGGCCGGCTCGTCTACCCAGTCGTCCTTTATATACCATCACCGTGCATGACTTATTTCAGTGGTGGAAGCGTTCCTTTATTCATGAAAGAGAGTTGGGTATATATGTGTAGAAGTGTTATATAAATAGAGTCATGTTCGCTTACGTTAGTAAATAAAAAGGATATATAATCACTTCTGCTGCTTGCATTGACTATGTGTACACCTGTTACTATGCTAATCTTACGCTACTTAATGAATTACCACAACTAGCTAGTTACAAAATTTAACTATATTGTAGTAGATGGGGCTTATGTGCTTCTGCTGTAACCTTTACCAACCACACTGACATCTGTACAGTTTTTAATTTCACTTTCTACAGGTATTTTAAAGGCCCTGAACTTCTTGTTGATCTACAAGACTACGATTACTCGTTGGATTTGTGGAGCCTAGGTTGCATGCTTGCTGGAATGGTGAGGAATGTTGACCTTGAAGTCTTTCTTTTTTCTAGTTAATAGTATGCTTACAATTTAACATTCAAATGCTTTGTTATCTTGTTTATGACGATTATTTATCAACAAATTTTGCTATATAGATATTCCGGAAAGAGCCATTCTTTTATGGACATGACAATTACGATCAACTCGTCAAGATTGCTAAGGTAAATGTGCTGGCCAGAATTTTTGTCAATGTGAAATTATATTGTTTCTAACTTGTTCATATGGAGATGGTTGAGACAGTGATACGTATTCTTCTGTGTTTTTTTTTTTTTTTTTTTCTTTTCTTTGTAAGGATGATGGACTTGAAATTCTTACATGTGTAAACTTTTCATAGTTTTGAATTTCAATGGATCACAGGTATTAGGAACGGATGAATTAAATGCTTATCTAAATAAGTATCGTTTAGAATTAGATCCAAACCTTGCAGCCCTTGTTGGAAGGTTAGTGTCAATCCCATGTACAAGACTAATATTTTGTGAAAGAATATGTTTCATTTATAATGTATAAAATACTGTTATTTGATTCAGGCATAGCAGGAAACCATGGTCGAAGTTCATTAACGCTGAAAATCAACATTTAGCTGTCCCCGAGGTAGGAAATACAGCTGTCAACATTTAGTCAAGCAATGTACATTCCCTAGCCCTGCTGATAGATATGCATACTCTTCTTATTTCCTTTTGGGCAGGCAATTGATTTCGTGGACAAGTTGCTCCGTTATGATCATCAGGAACGGCCAACTGCGAAAGAAGCGATGGTAAAATCCTTAAACCTCGACATTGGGCTTGGATTCTCATTCTCTACACTGATAGTTGGACTGCACATTTATGTTTATATATTATTTATGCTCAACACTCGACACTGGGCTTAGATTCTCTCTACACACGACATAACATTTACCTTCACCCCTCCCCCTCCCCCGACTTTTGCAGGCTCATCCATACTTGTACCCTGTGAGAAACGCTGAAAGCAGCAGAGTTCGCAACCAGTAGGGGAGGGTACCCTCCCGCTGCCCATTTCCAATAACTCGGTGGTGCGTTTGTTCTCCTATACTTGCTGGAATACTGTGAAATATGGAAGTATTTTCATAATTCCAGTCATCTTTTCTTTTTGCTTTTTTTCTTTTCTATTTTATGCTCGATTTAATTCTCCATTGGAAAGTAAGATTTCCTGTTGCCCTGTTGGTCATGAATGGCAGAAACACACTGAATTTTTCTTATGCGATTTCTGTGATTCAATCACGTGATTATGTATGTAGTTGCCCCCAACAGAATTATCGTCCTTTCTATCTCGTCAGTACAATTATCATTGGATACTTTCAGTACAAGTGATTCTTTTGTGTTTAATTCAATCTTAATCGTCCGTTTTTTGCTTACAGAATTTAACATTATATGCAAGTAGATCAAACATGAATCTCAGGAATGTGACAATCCAAAGAGAAGATATTTTCTGGAAAGATTTTGGTTCTCATTTCTAAGAAAATAGATATGCTGATCAGCTGATAAATTTAGATCGAGAAAATAACCCTAGGTTGACATTTTTGGCAAATTATAACATGGACTAAAGTTTACCTTGCATTGTGAACTTTGGTTCAAAAATAATCTTTAGATTATGTACATGTAGTTGACACATTTTGTACATGCAGTTAACCATTTTTGTACCTATAAGCAAATTGAAGGCACATCACATTTTAATTATAGACACATAATATGATAACTATATGCACATAACTGTTAATTGTAGATACATAATATTTTAATGGTAGTCACATAAAATGTTAATTAACATCTTATGAGTTTTCTTCATATGGGTCGTAATAAATATGTTTACATCAAATATATTTGTGCGAGGGAGTAAAAAGTGAAAGTAAATTTTCAAAATTCAACTAATATTTTTTTTCCTTATTTTTTATGTGATTAGTTTTGTACACACCTTCCAATAATAAGTCTCAAATTCCCTAGTCACTCAAGATCTTGTTGAGATAAGGCATTTTCACTCCATAGTCAAGACTGGGATCTTTAATGTTCTTTCTAATTCTTTGAATAGGTGCAAAGGTTAGGCTGTATGGATTTTGCAATCATTATTGCATGGATTACACAGTGACCATAAATAAAAAGTACATTTTTAATATACTAAAAGTACATTATTTTAACATACATTATTTAAGTATTGAAAGTACATTATTTTATATATATTATCAATTAATGTACCTTCAATATAAAAATAATATATTTTTAAAATATTAAGGAATAAGCCTCTAATTAGCCACTGAACATAATCTGAAAGTGCAATTAGACCACTGAACCTAAAAAATGTGCAATTAGGCCACTGAACATTTCAAATGTATGCAATTTTACCTGATAGCAGGTTACCATGCATTTCATCAGGTTATATGCTTATGTGGACTATGAGTTGACATTTTAAAATAAAATAAAAATTAAAATAATTAAAGAATTTAAAAAATAATATTAAAAAAAAAAAAAAACATGCAGCCACCCCCTCCCTCCCCCATTTTAATAATACCCTTGCCACCTTGATAAGAAACATGTGGATGAATCAAATTTAATTAATTAATTAATTTATTTATTTATATTATTATTATTATTATTATTATTATTATTTACGGAAACTCAACTTTTTTCACAAAACAACTTTTACTTTATTTATGGTGTGTGTTTTTTTTTATTTAAATTTTTTATTTTAATAGTTCATTATTAACAATTATTTTAAAATGTCAATTCACCGTCCACGTAAGCAAGTAACATGATGAAATGGGAGGTAACCTGCTATCAGGTGAAATTGCATACATTTGGAGTGTTCAGTGGCCTAATTGCATTTTTTTTTTGGTTCAGTGGTCTAATTGCACTTTTCAGTTACGTTCAGTGGTCAATTTAAACCTTATTCCAAATATTAAAAATGTGTATTATACTCATGGTCCACACAATAATTTGCCATCTTGGTAGTGGGTTATAGGCTTTAGCTTTTGACGACGTTGTCTGTTCTGGATTGAAGCCCTGTTCCTGGCTCCACTATAGATGACCTTTGTACTTGTTCAATATCCAATCTTCTTTACATCTTATCTAGTTATCTACTTCTAATGGAAATGTGTTAATTCATTTTTATTTTATTTAATTTTTTTTAAAGTTCCTAATTGTAAAGATATTAAAAGAAAAGATTGTTTTGTCCATTTATTTGGGTGTGCTTTCGACCTTGGGTTAATCACTTGGTAATTAGAGCATCCTTATCAATGGAGTTTCTTCGCGGTAATTGAGGAGTTTTTGTAAGTGTGATTATGAAAGAGAAAATGAGATTGGAGGAAAAAAATAATAAAACAAATCAAATTCTAAAAGAAAATTTAAAAAAAAAATAACAGTGTCAGGCGCGCTGTTGTGCGCCATACGCGCACAGCAAATGCTTCCTTTTCGAAATTAATGTCAGGAAACACTGTTCTAATAACTCTCATTTGCAGAAGGAACCAAATCTTCTCTCACTACTACTCTCTCTTCTCCATGTGTCTTTCTCCACCTCAATTACCGTGAAAGAACTACTGGTGTAGTTGCTCTTATAGATGTTAATTAGTTGTAGATAGTAAATAAAATTATGTAAATGTTTGTTGGCGATCAGGGGAAGATCCCAAAAAGGATCGCACTATACATAACACAAAGGCCTCTGTGTTACGTTGTTGTAACTTGTAAGGCCCTTCTCATTAGTAACTTTTAGACCAAATTTTAAGAAAAAATAAATGAAGTGGATGAAAGAGAGGAAAGAAAGAGACTAGAAGAGTATAAGAGGTTGAGTTTTTTGTCCTCTTAAGTGGACCCCACAGGAAAAGACAAGCAGCAAACAAATGCCACGTGAAGGATACATTCGCGTCCGCGGTTACTGCACGCGCCCGCTAGGCGCGTTAAGGTTAATTTTTTTTTTCTTTTCTGTTTTTCCTGAAATTTTGTTTTTTATTTATTTTTCTTTTCTTTTTGCTTCCCTTCTCTCTTAGGTGGAACTTAAATATTTGTGCAAAAAATTAATCTATTGAGGAAGGCCAAGGAGAGTTCAACCTGTTACAAGATGGTTCAAATCCACCAATTGTTATACCATGAACTAAGGTTCATATTGCATTGTGAACTCTGATATAAAAATTTTGCATATTCAGTTAACACATTTTGTACCTACAGTTAATAGTTTTTGTACAGGTAAACAAATAACTTAATAATTGTTGACACATAATATAATAGCTAATTGTTGACATATAATATGATAGCTACATGTACAGAAACTGTCAACTGTGGTCGTAGCCTTTTTTAGGTACAAGCAAATACCCGGAGTATTCCGGGGTTATCGATCCACAGGGAAGCGGGGTATTAAGCACTAGTTACTAATTAATTCACGAGAAGCTATTCCTACGTTAACAATGGGTATTTATCTAAAATTATGAAAATAAAATAAATGAAGCAAGGCAAACGGACTTTTATATACAAGAGATTAAGAGCGGGATTTTTGAGTGTCAAAGTGTTTAATCACCTAGTGCCAATCTAAAGTGAAATAATCATTCGGGTTCAACAAGTGTGGATGATTGCAATCTAAAAGGGAAAGATTACTCTCGTAATTCAATCCCAAAACATGGTAATTGGAATACTCACTCTCGTGAGCTATTCACAACNTACTCACTCTCGTGAGCTATTCACAATAAATCCCTTAATCAACATGTCCTCTCTCGAGGTACAAGAATCAAGTGCAATTGTGGGTGCTCTAATTCATAGACAAATTTAGCAATGAAACAAGTAATTAGGATCCTTAACTACAAGCATCAAGAAATTAAGCCACAATTACAACACAAGTAATAAACCCAAATAGATATTTCATTCAAGCAATTCAAGAACTAGGCACATAGGTTCATAAACACTTATCAATCCAAAAATCCCAAAGGAAATCTTAGCCAAACATGGCTATCTTAGTTTCAACAACAAACAATTCAAAGAAAGATTTAACAAAGCTTAAAGTAGAGAAGAGATGAAGAAATTCTCCCGAATGTGTCTTCCAAGCTCTTCTCCTCTCTTGTTGTGGCTTCAAATCTTCTTCCTTGCTCTCCTTTTTGGTCAAAATCCGCAGCCAAGCTTAGGGTTTGAAAAGAAAATGATGCTTTTATAGTGGGTGGAGAATGGAGGGCAAAAATGACAATTTTTAGAAGTTTAGAATCGCAGATCTGCGACATTCGACGCGTCGAATCCAACATTCGACGCGTCGAATCTTTACAGCGCCGAAACGAGGCTATTCTGCCTCATTTTTGGGATTTTCGACGCGTCGAAAGTTGAGTTCGACGCGTCGAAAATTCCTGTGACGCAGTTCCGACTTGCATC
This sequence comes from Ipomoea triloba, assembly GCF_003576645.1. Taxonomy (NCBI): domain Eukaryota; kingdom Viridiplantae; phylum Streptophyta; class Magnoliopsida; order Solanales; family Convolvulaceae; genus Ipomoea; species Ipomoea triloba. The sequence goes on along the minus strand of NC_044923.1, from coordinate 7,481,022 downwards.
CTGATTTTGACCCTTTTCCCTTTCGAATTACACTTTGATGTCTTCATAAGAGTTGTAGCCCTTGAAGTCTTCTTTCCAATGGTTTAAGAATCATCTCATTTGGATATATCTAGGCTGAGATATGGTCCAATTACCGAGGTGTCGCCATATTTAGCAGAAATTACAACTCTTTGATCTTTTGACCATTTTCCCTTTCAATCTACACTTTGATGTCTTCAAAAGAGTTGTAGCCCTTGAAGTCTTCTTTCCAATGGCTCAAGAATCATCTCATTTGGATATTCATAGGAAGAGATATGGTCCGATTACCAAGATGTCGCCATAGTAGCGGGAATTACAACTCTTTGGCTCCTTTGAATTGGCTTTTGCTCCCAAATAGTTCTAATGCACTTCTAAACACAACTAAAACATCTAAACCAAGCATTATACCATTTAAAATATGAAAACAAGGAAATAAGCATTGGACACAACATTTTATCACACAATTAACTATAAAACCTACATAAAAACACAAGTAAAATAAGTACAAATGAGAGTGTATCAAACTGCAGGTACAAAATAGGTCAACTACAGATACAGAATTTGAAAGTTATTTTTGGATGAGAGTCTACAATGTAAAGTACACCCTGGTCCATAGTATAATTTGCCCAAATCCAAAGCATATTTTTGTCATGTTTGATAACATAGTTAGTTTATAAGCAAATTTTGACTTATTTGACCATTATTAGTTGTTTGACTTGGTTAAGCAATCGATGTGAGTGTTTGATTAATTAGTTATTTGCAATAGCTTATTGCTTCAAAGTGCTAAAATTCAAAAAGATGTTCAAAACAATTTTTTTATCAACTTTTTGAGAAAGTCATTTTGCATGTAATCAGGTATCAAATAACAACTATTTATCAAACACTTTTCTATAATCGACTAATGTTATCAACTACTTAAAAAAGCTAGCAGCTATTTACAAAACACCCCTTTAATAGAGTTTTTTTTTCTTTTTTTTAATCAAAGGACCAACTTATATTAAATCAACAAAAAAGTTCAAAATACAACTAGGCGGGGAAGAGTCCCACACTCCAAGGACAGATGAAGAATTAGTCGCCCTTGCAAGTACATGAGCTACATGCTTCGCTAACCTCTTGACATGACGAACTAATACGTTCTTAATGTCATTAGCAATGACACGACACTGCTTTATCAATAAACCAACATAGAAAAAATCACGTCAATCTGGATTAAAAGTATTACAAAAATTTAAACAATCTTACTCCATTATGATATTATTAATACTGCAACTCTTCAGCCATGTAAGCGCTTCTTTAACCGCCATTGTCTCGGCAAGATATGGATCTCTCTGACATTCTCTTTAATAAAGAGTAAAGTATTTGTTATTTATTAGGAAAAGTATAATGATTTTAAAGAAACATGTAATACAAGGTGGATCCAGATCTCAAGAATAATTAGCCGCAGAATTTTATGTTGGGCTTGAGAGCACATGCATGCATTGATGCATACATGCATGGATGGTAAGATGACATGGATGCATGTAATGCAGGGGCATAAAAGACAGATGAGAAAAGGCTTCTGAATTTGTTCTCTTATCCTTTTCAACCTTTTAGAAAGAGGGCAGGGGAGTCCCAATGTCCCATGCTTTCCGTTTCAGTACCTTATTGGCTTTTGCACTACATAATGCCCCCTTTTCGTTTCAACCATAATTTTCCAATTAATAAATAACAAAATTATATATTGTACTATTTTTAAACAAATAAAATTAAATACTTTCCACACATATATATTAAAAAGTACACATAAAATTATATTTTTATATAACATTCTAGTGAGGTGTAGGTGTCTGTTAATGAAATGTATCTATCATGAGCAGTTCTGTACTTCACTCTGTCAGTACCTGAATTTGCTATAAAGTTATGTGAATCTGAACCAACCAGGTAATCTGTACCTATCATCATGGACATCTTGTATTTCTCTTTCCACTTACTTGAATTTCCTTTTCACCTTTTATTATTATTATTATTATTATTATTATTATGTATTATTATTATTATTATTATTATTATTATTTATTTATTTTCTTCCTTTCAAATTTCAATCATTAATTTTCCCCACTAATATCAGAGAGAAAGTTACATATGCAGGTGTCTGTTAATTAAATGTATTTATCATGAGCAGTTCTGTAATTTACTCTGTTAGTACCTGAGTTTGCTATAAAGTTCTGTGAATCTGAACCAACCAGGTAATCTGTACCTATCATCATGGGCATCTAGTATTTCTCTTTCCACTTACTTGAATTTCCTTTTCACCTTTTATTATTATTATTATTATTATTATTATTATTATTATTATTATTATTATTATTTATTTATTTATTTTCTTTCTTTCAAATTTCAATCATTAATTTTCCCCACTAATATCAGAGAGAAAGTTACATATGCTAAGTGGAAGGGGCGGTAGTCTATTATACACCAAAATTCCTTGTGGAATGGACTAAATCATTTGAAATTCCTTTCAATTTTATCAATATTTTATAAAGATTAGAGAATATAATCATGTAACTTTTAAAGAAAGTACAAATAATATAATAGTGACCAAAGTGGATAGAAGAGCTTATATTGAAAAATCAGTTTGATATGTGAAAGAATCTTTTAGATTTAAGTAACACTTAAAACTTCTTGTGGGATTGATGTACAATCGTATTAGTATGACTTCTCAAATCTTCGATCTGTTTAACTGTTTGCACCTCATTTCTAACATAAATGTGGGTTTATTCGCATCGATAGATCATCATCATGTATTTCCACAAAGCAAAAATAATACTGTTGTGTCAGTTGAGGACTAAGTGATCGAGGCAAGATCATATTAGAGCTTAATTACGGCTAAACTAAGCACTAAGTGGTTTTCACTGCGATCAGCTTATTAGCTTTCTTGGTTTGAGCTCGATCAGCTACGTATAATCTATATAGACTAGTTACCTCTGGGTAATCTTTCGCTGACTAAAGTAACAATGCAGGGTTTATCTAGTGCGAATTTCTCTTGTCACCCAAACAACGTTTGATTACGATATATGTACGTGTGCATAGATTTTTTTTCCTTAAAGAATTGTGTATTCCTAGATTAGTAAGGTTGTGTGGAGTGGAAATAATTGGCATTGGGATGGACATTCAAGAAAGCAGGGCAGGCGTGATAGGGAAGACGAAAGGCCTGACATGTCCACAAGCTAAGCTTGAAGAAAAATGAGAGATGGGAGATGTGAGTTAATGGTACAAAGTACAAAAACGGGTGGGTCGGACTTTTGTAATGTAATTATGGAGTTTGATAGGAAGGAGACGACATTTGCTCACCTGTCATGAACCATCATACAAACTAACCATGTAAGGTCATTTTCATCGCCGGATAGATGGGTGCCAATTTTTGACATGACCAACTAGCTAGCTAGGTCATAGAGTATGAATGTGATGTTTCTAATTATTAATTATGTTTCTTGGGAAAAAGACTATTAATCTTACCTTTACTTAACTAATTTATGTTTGCGAGTAACCAGTAAATCACAAAATATGTTTATTCACGTGATTGTAGCCAGCGAAGCAGCTTTTAATTATACTAGCTAGCTTAATTTGAATTGATTAATCGATTGAGTTATATATCCGACAAAAAAGTTTTAATAAGTTATTTACACTTCAAACTCAATGCTCCCCATCCTGCGTTCACCCTAGAATCATGGAGAATGAGCAAATCGCATGATACGCCTACTTGCATAGTTTTTACCAACAAAATAGTTATTAAGCATTAACATATTTGCCCTTATCCTATAGCCTTGGTAAGGGAGTAAAACATGAGATGTATTTATCCACCACATATCAACCGCTTTCATAGGTTATTAAGCATTAACATACCTACCCCTATCCTATAGCCTTGGTAAGAGAGTAAAACATGTGATGTATCTATCTACCATAGATCAACCACTTTCGTAGGCTATTAAGCATTAACATATCTGTCCTTATGCTATAGCCTTGGTAAGAAAGTAAAACATGAGATGTATCTATATCCACCATGCACAGATCAACGGCTTTCATATAGGCTATTAAGCATTAACATATCTGCCCTTATCCTATAGTCTTGGTAAGAGAATAAAACATGAGATGTATCTATCCACCACAGATCAACCGTTTTCATAGGCTATTAAGCATTAACACACCTACACTTATCTTATAATCTTGGTAAGAGAGTAAAACATGAGATGTATCTGTCCACTACAGATCAACCGCTTTCATAGGCTATTAAGCATTAGCATATCTGCCCTTATCCTATAGTCTTGGTAAAAGAGTAAAACATGAGATATATTTATCCACCACATATCAACCGCTTTTATAGGCTATCAACCGCTTTTATAGGCTATTAAGCATTAACATTACTCAACTAATTAATTGAGTTGTACCAAGGCAAGCTTGCCATATATTTAATCATTAAACAATGAACCACATCACCTACGTGCATTTGGAGTTGGGTATATAATTATATTGGAGCTTTTAGAGAGGAGGGGAGTTGAATTGGAAGGGAACATGATAACCATAATGCAAGGGATTTGGCGGAGCCATGGCCTCACGTACCCAGGTGTCGGACACTGGGCAGACAAAACCCCAGTACAAAACAAAAACATGTTAAAAAAAAAAAGAAAAAAAAAAGGGGAAATGACAGCTCCACCTAGAAACCCTCTCCAATAAAATGTACATTACATACCAAAACAAAGAGATACTTCCCCAACTCAACTAAATAGATTAAATTGTTGGTTTAATAATCATAAGATTCTAAATTCAGCTTCTAATAAGAGTGGTCTATTGATTGAGTCTGTTAATTATTGACAATTTAAGTTAATTTACGGACTAAAACATAAGATGAGATTTACCTAATACACAATTGACTGTCGATTTTTGGGTCCATCCAGCTTATGTCCCTCTCCCTTTCCTTTGCCAATCCCAACATTCTAAGCTGTACTGCATCTGATCTGAGTTTGGACGATTGCAATGTCACTTTAGCATAAGTTACCACCCCATTTTTTAATTATATCTTGGGGCACTTGATTTTGATATCTCATGAGACATTTTTCATTTTTCTGGATACAATGTACGTTAACGAGGCAGTACCTGAAAATGACTCATCACCTTTGGCTGGCTCCGGTTTCCCTGAATAACTTACGCTTGATTTTCTTCTGCCAAAAAAAAAAAAAGAAAAAGAAAAAACTTACGCTTGATTTTGACCTAATTCCATAACATTTTTTTTTGAGACCAAAACTTTCATTGTTATTATGGGAGAGAATGCACCGGTCCATTAATAGCCAGTAACCAGTGATATTTTTTCCTTTTTTTCTTTTTAATTTTTTTAAAAATAAAATTATATTTAATATTATTATAAATATTTTTATATTCTAAACAAATTAATTAAAATGTTTAATTATAAAATTCTACTTATTTTCAGAAAATGAATCAAGCACATCAATACAGTTTTTCAGAATGCAACCAAACACGGGAAATGAAATTATTTTTAAAAAAAAACTCATTTTTCAAAAAACATTTTTCAAATGTCATTTTTCTAATTTCCAAACATATAACAAATATTTGCAATCGATTTGTATATACTTGTGACTCAAAAACTTGTCACAGTAATTTTTTGAAAAAAGTAACATTTACTTCATTGAGTTATATCTTTGGTATAAACGCAATCCTTCCTATATTGTCAAATTTTTGTCACTCATTATTTCTGAAATGGTGATTTTAATCTTTTTCATTAATAGATTAAATTTGGATAAAAAATTTGTAAAGAGAAGTTAAACCGCAAGGGTAAATATGAAATTTGTATGAGATAAACGTTTTTAGTGTTCTAGATAAAGATATCGATGACGACAAAACTTTCTCTCATGAGTTTTAAATTAGTTGCATTGTGGAGAAACGACCGACATCAATCATTATTGCATGGCATACTGCCAGCAACAAGAACCAACGTTTTTTCTGCAAGCCTGTAGATATTATAAGAGCAACCAAAGCAATGAATTTCGAAGGTTTTTGTCAGATTAAAAATTAAAGATGGATTTTTGTTGACGTGGGTATTGGTTTTGAAGTTGAATTTTACTCTTGCAATGCTAAATTTTTGTGAGTTCCAAATGAAAGCAAAGCAGTCACTTTGTACGCGTTGGGCGCACATTTAGCACTCGCTAGCACGTCTGTTACAGTCTTTTTTTCTTTTTTAAATTGTTAAAGATGCGTCAAACCTTTTTTTCATTTTCTTTTTTTCTTCTTCTCTTTGTTTTCCTTTCTTTCTTGGTTGACACATAAAAAACCGTGAAAAGGATTAAGGTGTGGATATTAAAATAAATGAATAGTTTGACTAAACCCATCTTCCTAAATGAATCATTAACTGTAGTCCTCGAGCCACAAAACCCCCCTAATCTCATTATCTGCCGCGGGTCAACGTGTTCAGACACCACCAACCATCCACCTCTTCCCAACTGTCGTCCACAGACACGAAATCTTGAATCTTAATCTCTGGAACGTAGGACAAAAGGACAATTAGGCAGATAATTGGGTGATTATGTTGCCTTCTTAGCTAACCCACATTTAATTAAAATCCCATTTTTAATTGGGCATATGTGAGAGACGATGAAGCAGCCAGCAATTAAGATGGAGCACATGCTTCAATTTGGTATCAGAGTCATACAAAACGTCATGAGTTCGTGTGAGCGTAAATAGAATATAAACATAAATGTGTAGTCCAACTATCAGTTTAGACTTTTAGTTGAGATGGAGCACATACTTCAATTGTACGGAGGGAAGCTTAGATAGAATAAATTTTTATAAAGCTACACAAGTTCCCTAGCATTTACATATTTATGCATTTGTCTAGCCCTGCCCTTTTGTCTCTAAGGCTATCATTAACCCAGAAATTTCTCTCACTTTCTAAAATGGGTCTCACCTCCACATCATCAAATTTGTAAATTCTTCACTATTTGAAATTTGCATATTATATTATATAAATATAATAACTAAATAATATAATAGGAAATAAAAAAGATAAAAAGTACACAAATCAAATTTACCATGCTTTTTCTCTCACTTTTTCATTCTCTCTCCTCTTGCTAATTTAGCAATTTCTCTCCTATTGCAACACACATGGCATTAAATAATAATAAACAAAAAAATTCTCTCTTGCCACATAAATTTAAAAGGGAGAGATTGACAAGGTTAAGGACAACCTATTGTTTTTTTTTTCTTTATCTATTGTTTTCCCATTTCTTTCTTTTTCATCGCACCCATACATGCCCTTGCCCTTGTCTTTTATTCAGGGAAAATGGTCAAATAAACCCCTAAACTTTACACCAAAAGTCAATTAGACCCTTAAACTTTTAAAAATGTCAATAAACTCTCAAGCATGTGAAATTGAGGCAATGAAGCCCAAAACAAATAAATGACCTATTATTACAGGTCTTTGCATCAGTCCAGCTACGACTTTCGGCAATGACCAAGTCGTCGCCGGTTGCCATTTCCGGCGGAAGGCGACCAGATCTAGAGAAGGCAACCATTTATGCTTAGAAGCGCATGTTTTTGAAATTGATTGGCGTTTCATTTAATGCACGTCCATCCACATTAAAATAGTGGGGCACATACATGTCAAGATTCTAAAGAAAAATTTTGACACTCTTTCCAGTAACGGTTAGATCACATTAACGTACCCTAATGATGATTAGCCTTAGCCTAAATCTTCTATCTTACATACAAAGTTTTTCCATTTTTAAAAGAGTTACATTATTCAACCTCTCGAACTCTCTCCCCAAAGAACCCTAAGCTCTCTTTACATCCAAAGAACCCTTTCAAGCCTACTTAGCTTAATCATTATGTTTACGTGTACTAATAATTCATTAATAAGTAGAGGACGTTGTTGTTCTCGCATATTCAGTTGAAAGGCTGACACTATTATTATTTTTTAATGAAAATGTTTTTCACCTAAATTTTAGTCAAAAAAATTATAGTATTGGTCAGCCCACCAAAATCTTCAAATGATCACTACAAACTTCAATCTTTCTTTGATTTGACTTATAAAGACAGAAGAACAAATTAATGGATTATAGGATCCACGAAATAGTACTTAAAAAAAAAAGAAGCAGAAAACTTTTATTTTTATTTTTATATTTAATATTTAATGATAAGCAAGAATATTGCTAATAATAATGCATACATGTGAAGCATTAATTACTTCATCTCATTTTGTTTCATCAACATTCTGGAATATGTACACTCACGTAATATGCTAAATGCTCCTTCAATGTATCAACTATTATGCCCTTTAAAAAGAGGATACTTCTTGTTCATTTATAGCAAGATCTATTGATAATATTCCCCTTCTTTTTAATTCGGTCACCATACATTTTATATAGCCCTGTTTGGTAAATGACTGTTACCGATAACTGTTAACTGATTGGGTTAGAGAGTATAACTAGTTAATAACATTAGCTTATTGTAGAATAGTGTTTTGGTAAATTAGCTGTTAGCTGATAGCTGTTTGGTATATTTTATTTTCTCAAAAAGCTAATTGAAAAAATTATTTTGAGCAACTTTTTGAATTTTAGCATTTATGTTGTTTTTCTTTTCATTCTGCTTTTGGTTTGTTAGTCGATGATATTAAAGAATTGGCATCGTTAGTAAGTGATGTCAAATTCGGTTTTGTTAGGCGATCTGCGAATTGTGCCGCCCACATTGTTGTTCGGGAGGCCATTTATGAGTCAGGTTGCGGAGAGTGGTTTGATACCTCTCCTCCTTTTCTTGTTGACTGTCTTGCTGGTGACTTAATGAATTAAATTTTTCTCTTCAAAAAATTGATTAACCAAACACTTATATTAAATATTTAACCAAGTCAAATAGCTAATAGTGGTCAAATAAATTAAAATTGACTATTAGGCAAACTATTTTACAAAACTGAGTCATAGTATAGGTAATGTACTATGCATCAAATCTTTTGTTTATATTACAGAGTATTTAATAGTAATTTTATTTCGAAGTTGTTATTGTATTGATTCTTTGTTGTACTTTTTTTATTGCGTGGAATCTTCTCTACACTCCTAGTTGTATTTTATCTCTTGTTATTATGCTTTGTATATATTATTGTATACAGTTTCAGTTAATACACGATATAGGAATTACATTTTCATATGGTATCAGCTAGATTTTTCTAATAATGGCACAGGACAGCTCTGCCAACTCTGAGTGGACGGTTTCTCAGGCTACCACCGTTTTTCCACCGGTGGCTATCTCGCTATCTACGGCACATCACTTTGTATCTATTAAGCTAACTACTTGAAATCTATGTATTTTGTTAACACTTGTTCCTTATGGTAGGATACGATTGAATTCCTACCACGAACATTGAAGGTTTGAGTTTAAGTTGAGTTATATGTGTGCAAAAGTGTACCATTTGGTGTTAAGTCTTGAAGTTAGATTGATTCAATTTATCTTTTCATGGGTCAAGGTCGGGTTCATGTACCAGGAATATAGTTCAACAAACCTGAAAAAAAGCATTTGATTGGACATTTTTATAGCTACTGTTGGATATATGTTCAATTATCATTATTTATTTTTCTATTTTTGGTACCTAACTATCAAATTGAAATCCTTTTGAAATCATATAAGTCATTCATCTTCTCCTCCCATATTTGTATGTGTATATGTATTATATATTTATTTATTTGTATTTTTAATTAATTAATTAATTTGATTGTGATTATTATTGTTTACTATTAAATACAAAGACTAGTTTTATTAATATTTATTTCAATTACTGGGTTAAACTATGCATGAAAGTGTGTATGGATACATTGATAATACAATCTCAATTGATCTAGTCACATAGTTGATGACTTGAAAACCACAATGATTTAAGTTCAACTTCTTGTAGTCCTTTGTTGATTACTAGTTAGGATCAAAAGACAAACTTCGTTTCATCCAAAGTAAACATTCAATTAAGTAGACTATGAATTTTCTCATGATCCTTTAGTGACTATCAGCTAAGATTAGAAGGCAACTTTCATCTAAATTACACTTTTGAATAACAGTTTCAGACTTTCCCGTAATTCCGTAAATAAAAGATATTGTGAAATTGTGAAAATATTCTTCCGTAGTCGCGTGGTCATTATTAACTCAACCTCAACCATTCTCCTTTTAGTAAGCTTTAGAACATCCAATCCCTAGCACTAAACACTATTCCCACGAATATGACTAAGAAAGAATAAAATGGATAGCATGCAGTTTGGGAGTACCCTAGCTACCTTAAGACAAATGCCTCGACACTAGGTCATTAAAGCTAATAATAAAAAATAAAAATAAAAAAAAAAAAGAAGAAGAAAAAAAAGTTATTAGTTAAAATCAAGCAAAGAATAATCCTTAGCGACATAATTTTCAACCTTAATCAAGTTAATAAAATATTATTGTCCCTGTTTGGTAAATGATTATTAGCTGATAGCTGTTAATTGATTGTGTTAGAAGGTATAACTAGTTGATAATATTAGCTGATTGTAGAAATGTGTTTGGTAAATTAGTTGTTAGTTGATAGTTGTTTGGTATAATTTCTTTTTTTTTTTTTTCAAAAAACTAATTGAAAAAGTTGTTTTAACCAGCTTTTTGAATTTTAGCATTTTGGAATTACAAAAATCTTATCAGCTAAAATATTGATTTTTTAACCAAGTTAAACAGCTAATAGTGGTCAAATAAGCCAACAGGCCATTGTTGACTCCGTCACTATTACGGTATTACTATACACTTACATCTATCGTATTTTTTTTCTATTCAATAATTATCATTTTATTAAAATTATCATACAACAATTAATTTAATTATAGATTATATTTGACTTATAGAAAATGACTCATTTTTTAAAAATGATTTTAATTTTCTAGTGTTTGGCTGAAAGTTTGAGAACTATCCTTTTTTCTCTCTCTCTCTCTGTTTGGTTGAAAGTGAAATTACATTTTTTTTCTGTTTGGTTCATTTTCCTAAAAATGAATATTTATTTGTTATAATAATAATAATAATAATAATAATAATAAGTGGTGTGGTGGCGCACCAAAAAAAAAAAAGTGGTGTGGTAGGCCAAAGACCTTGTGGTCTAGTGACACCCGGTTGCACCCCATATGTGAGGGGTGGGGTTTGAGTCTCAGCCGAGGCGATATTGACTCTTTGTGCTTCATTTGGTAACAGATGGTGGGGAGAAAAATAAGAAATTTGAAATAAGAAATTTGAAAAATGTCTCCCGAAGAGAGAGATGAGAAAAATAAGAAATAAATCATATGTATCATGTATGTGTGTATAATACATACTCTCTCTCCGTCCTATTTTATGTGTCTGGTTCAGTTAACGAGGCTTGGCTGAAGTTATTTTAAATTCAAATTTTCATAATATTAAGTTTAGTATTAATATACAAAATTTATATATTTAGAAACTACACTAAAAGTACTATTGAACACAAAAAAAATCAAATTTAAAAATAAGTAAAAATTAATAAAGAAAATAAACAAAGAAGAAAGAGTTGATTTGACCAATGAATAGTAAGTATGACAGATAAAATGGGACAGAGGGAGTATATTATATGTGTGTATATATCAATACTAGTTATAATGAGCATATTGCGCTATTAAATTAATTAATACTCAACATGAAAACTAAAATAAGTAATTACTCAATACAATTTTTAAATAGGAAAATTTGTATCTTTGGTCCCTAAGTTACACCCAAGTTCCGATTCAATCCTTCAGTTATGATCGTATTAATTTTTCACCACACAGTTATGAGTGAAGTGGCAAGTTTGGTCCTTGACGTTAGGTTTCCGTCTCATCTTGACGGAAAGCCCAAAAATCACATATTATTGCAAGGATAAAGTGAGATATTCACATCTTGTTCTCCTTCTTATATTGAAACTACTTTCGTAACATTATTTCACTTGCTAGCCTCCTATTTCAAAGTTCTTAAACTCTAAAAGCACGCATTTCAATAACCCTTATATAACTTGTTAGGAACATGGGTCTTGTTTAAGGAATTTGAGACTCAATACAAACAAGAGAGCACCTTATCACTATCTTTAAGGGTGTAAAATACACTATCTGAAAAGTTTCTGCTTTCTTTTATTAAACAAGGATAATCAAATCAAGATTTTTGAGATACAGGAAGATGTCAAATTTCTCATGTATGTTGTTTTTATAAGAAATTCAATAAATAAGTAACTTGAGATTTTTAGTATATGTAAAAATTATTTCGTAAACTCTACAGAAATTTAATCAATAATTCATATCATAGTAACATATGAAAATTATATTATATATATCTATCATCAGACATCATCTCCTCTGTCCTCTTAAAAAATATGAGAGAAATAACTAAGATATTAAACTCACTAAACAAACATGGCCAAAATAATTCTTTTCTTTTTCATGAATGCCTCAAAAAACTTATTGAAGAAGTCCACTTAAATATAATAAAATATTAAGTACGTTTCTAATATGTTTGTCTGTTCGCTTTTCTATTCATCATTATTCACGACAACAACGTCCACTAAATTTTGATGGAAACTGAGATTAAAAGTAACATTAATACAAAACTAACCCACCTGTCCTGTAATAATTTGCATTTTAAGGATTTGTCCCTTGGTGCACAAAGAATAATTGATGTTACTTATGGAAAAAAAATCAGGAAAAGGAACAAAATAATGATTATAAAAAAATATTAAATATTATGAAAAGGATGGAAACCTTTAATTATTTAATTATTATTAATAATTTATTAGTGTGGGGTTTAAATAGTTTATTGGTTTATTAATGTATTAAAAAAAATTGAAGTATTTTCGAAAAAAATAAATTGAAGTGGTTAGACTGTGATTGTGATTGACGTAATGATCCAAACACCATTCAAAAGGGCAAATCCATTGATTATATTGTTTATAAAACATTTTAAATCCTAAATCTGCATTAAAAGATAGATTTGTCTGGCTTCTTATATTGTAATTTTATATGTTTTTGACAACGTTAATTGAACGATTTGAACTGAATACTGATATAATCAAGTTGATAGCTAAATCTAAAAATATTATATCCGTCATTTCATATTATGATTTTTGCTTCTTTTTTTTTTTCGTCTCAAAATTGCGCTTTAGCTGTTGCGTTGTTTATAGTTGACCAACTTAAATCATGAAAATTAATAGATAGTCCCCACGAGGAATTTTGAATTTAGAACTTTGTGGTTAACAAACCAACTATTTAACTAACTCGGCTGAAGTTTTTCCTTATTAGAAAAAAAAAACAAGGGAAAATATCACTTTTTCGTCCTATGTTATGTGCATATATCATCTTTTCCCCCTGTGTTATTAAAGTGGCAGTTTTTCCCTCTGAAATGTTAAATTGACATTTTTACCCTTAAAAATAATTATTTCATTATTTTTTTTCTCAACAAATTATTACTTATATGTATGGATGATCACGATTCGGTTAGAACCTAACCAAACACTGTAACAATCATACTGAAATAGTATGGATGGTTCTGGTTACAATTCAGAACCGAAAAAATGAAATTAAATAATTGTTGAACCGTGAACCGGAACTGAACCACAATCATATATAGTGAAAATGATCAAACATTTATTTGATAAATCAGTACGGTTCGGTTCCAATTTCGATTTTGAACCGCCAATCAAAACTTTTTTATTTATTTTTATAATTTTGTTTCTTATTTAAAATTAGTCTAAATTTAACAATTATTTTATTTTATTTTTTCGGTTCTGAATCATAACCGTCCATACTTTTTAAGTTCAATTGCTACGGTGTTTGATTAGGTTCGTATCGAACCATAATCTTCCATACATATTAGTAATATAATTGGTTCGAGAATAAAAATAAATGAAATGGTTATTTTTAAGGGGCAAAAATGTCAATTTAACATTTCAGGGGGGAAAACTTCCACTTTTAAAATAACTGAGGGGGAAAAACTGCCACTTTAATAACTCAGGGGAAAAAGTACTATATGCACATAACATAGGGAGAAAAAATGTCATTTTCCCAAAAAACAAATATTATATTGTTATAACCTCATTAGTATTTAATGAATTCTAACACTAATTACTCAACTACTATTACCATATACGTACATCTGACATATATTTTTCCTATTCTTTAATATAATTATCATTTTATTAAAATCATGTATAACATTTAGTTTAATTGTAGAAGCCATGAGAGTTAGAACATAGTGGCCTTCTCTTTTTGGGTCTTTCGATTGTTTAACAAAAATCTCAACAAAAATAAATGAAACAACTAGAATTTAGTTGTACAAAATATTGTGCTGATTGTATCCGAAGACAACAACCATCTATCAAATAAACAAATACAATTTTTTGCGTGTGTGACTTAGCGTAATGGTTCGTCACCTAACTTGATGTCACTATTGAAGACAACAGTGTGGGGGTTCAAATCCCACATGATGAATGCAATGAAGACTAAGGTCTGACCGGTGAGTTAATTGCGCGATTTGCAATTTAATCACCTATACATAAATAAGTACGATTTTTGTTTAATGATTAAAAATAGGAGTGGAAAGGAAGTCTTTCTTCTTTAATTTGGTGTTGATGTGAAGTACAATATGTTAAACAATTCAGAAATTAAAATTCCTAATATTTTCAATGCTTTTGTTCACATCAATTGACTCGGGAATATACACTCAAATTCAACACTCAACTTGTAATAGTCTAACTTATTAGATATCTTTCTTCATCGTGTTCTTATTCTTAACAACTTTTACATTTGTATTTGAAAAATACTAAATGAAAAGCAGGGGAATCTTATTTTTGGTCAAACGTCAAAAAAACATTTTTTGTTTCCAAGAATAATGGTAGGAATATGTGTTACCCAAATTCAAAAATATTTCCCCACGCGGCTTGACTAACTCTTCTGTACGTTTCTTTAACAAGATTTCTTTTTCCTATTGTGTAGTTTTATGGGATTGAATTATTATATATATATAGCTACTTTCTCAACTGAATGAAGCGCACAGTCACAGACAGTCAAAATCGCCTTTACTGAAGCTTGAATCCACTCCCTCTCATGTGGGGTGCAACCGGGTGCCACTAGACCACAATGTCTTTGGCTTCATCAAGAGGTATTAATTCAATTAGAATGTATTTGAGTCACTTAAGTTGTAACACCCTTAGAAGAGTCATCCCTGAATGAGGCTTGAGTGAGGCTCAACTAGATTAGTCTTACCATAAGCGCAAATCCAATGCGTTATGCAAAATCTCTGATTTTTTAAAAATATTATTAATATTTATTGGTTCCTTCTATTGGGTATGTAAAGGGTTAGACGATACTAGGTCCAATATCCTACAATCTTTGAGCATTTGATACACATCTTGCCACCCTTCAGACATTTGATACTCGAGGCTAGCTATGCTATGTAAGTATAAGGAAATATATTTACGTTTTTTATACTAGTTATAACTTTTGATATAGTAGTAACGATTAGATCCCAATAATATTAATTTCTCTATTAATTTTAAGTTAGAATTACATCCAATTTAAAAGAAATCTCACACTATCAACGACTTTAGTTCACATAAAAAAAAGTTTAGTTTACCTTAAATGTGATCTCAACTTTAAACTTTTCAAAACAAGATCAAAATTGGAATTCAAAATCTAAATACCAAAAAAAAAAAAAAAAAAAAGTTCTTGCTACCCAAGTTTCATGGTAGTTTTGGAAGAATATTTTTATAAAAATATGTGGTCCTAAGTTGTATAATTTCTTAATTTGTTTCATAGTGGCAATGTCGGACATATTTTATGGCTATATATTGATGTTCACACTAATAATTGTACTTAATTTTCTTATGATTCCGGTCTTGTCTCACCTCCAAAAGCCTCATCATTGGTTCAACATCCTTTCCGCTCATTTTCCCTCTGAAGACAAGTGTTTCTTTGTATATTCCTATATTATTTTAGTCAATAATTGTCATCATCAGTAGGAATTATAATTATCCTAATTGAAAATATCCACCTTAATTTATTCCCCATTACGTGCAAGAAGTTACCTAGAAAAGTTGGATGCTTCATAATCCGAATTAGATCATGTAATTTGCACCAAAACTTCATATTAAAATTAATCCTAATAGTGGCTCCAAAAGGGTGATTGAGAGGATCATGATTCTCGTACTTAAATGTCACAGTTTGATTCTTGTCAAAATCATCCCTATCAAACCATCACGCATTGTCTTTCTAGTATAGTTTATTTCTCATGTGTGGTTGTGAGCTGTTATATAGGAGCAAATTTTACTCAGTATACACGTTCAGGTAGTGACTGTGAGTATCACTCGTTGTCCCCAAAAAAATTCTAATGTGGTTTACCTCTCTAGTATGGTTTGAGTGATATTACATAAGAGTGAGATTTATCCAGTGGACATCCTCGAGTACTGGTTGAGGTTTCCCTATTCATCGAATAAAGATTTAATTCCATTTTTTATTTTAGATTTATAGGTGACAGTTCACTTTTAATCATTTTTTTTATAAGAATATCCTCAGTTGGTCCTAGTATTATTGTGACATGACCATTTTTAGTCTTCTACCTGTCAACGAAATCGTTGAAATGCCGTTAAATACAAAGACATTTTGATCTTCTTTATACAAAGTAGGTTGATGACCAGCTATGCTTTCAATGTTTTTTATAAAAAAAAAATCATAATTGAAGATCGAAATGCCTTTGTATTTAACGATATCTAAATTTTTTGTTGATAAATAACCAAAAATGATCATGTCACAATAATATTATGACTAAAAGTGAATATTCTGATGAAAAAGGACGTAAAGTAGACTATCACATATAAATTTAGGATAAAAAATAGAACTAACTCTTCCAAAAAAATTGTTAACATGATTTTATTTTGATTAATTTATTATAGAGAAAATTAATCTGTGGCTTTAACTATGATAACTTGGATGTAGATCTTACCTCAATGTAAAGCTCGTGAAGGAAAGTAAATATGTGAGAGAATGAGAAAAGTAAGATTAAATGCCACTACATTAATAATCAAAGATCAAAATTTGAAGTGCTTATAGGGTGTTTGGTTGAGAGGAGGGAATTAGGGGAGGAAAAGAATTGTAATTCGGTGGGAATTGCAATTCAATGAATAAAGTAAGAATTAAAATTACAGTGTTTGGTATACATGAATAGGAGTGCAGGGAATTGAAAGGTAAGAAGAGACAAAATGACTAAAATGCCCTTATGTAATTGTAATGACAATAATAGTAATAATAATAATATTATTATTATTATTATTATTATTGTTGTTGTTGTTGTTGTTGTTGTTGTTGTTGTTTCCCAACCAGAAACGTACAGTATAGATGATATATAGAATGAGATAATGTCAAAACAGTAGCTTTGGATAGGAGTTGATGAATGATGATGCCTTGTATTATTAGAAGGGCAAAAATGTCAAAACAACTGCTTCTTCTCACCATTTCAGCTCTGAATTACAATTCATAGGGGAGGGGCTATGAATTGTAATTCAGCAAAGGGAGGGAATTGCAATTCGGTGGAATTACAATTCCCTCTAACTAAACGGCGTAGTTGAGAGGTTCACTGAATTAGGGGGGTAATTGTATTGCAATTACTGTCAACCAAACGGCTTGTTATAATTGGGAGATGGAGTCTACAATTTCCTATATTAAAATATTCCTAAGCCTTCCTCAATAGTTAACGATTTTTTAAGAGATTTTGTATGTGTGATTAGGAAAGAGAAAATGAAAGTGGAAGAAAAAAAGAAAATGAAAAGAAACAAAACAAAACAAAACAAAAATTGAAGAAAAAAAATACATTTACGGCTGCACGCGCCCGCTTGGGCACGAGAACTGCACCTCACGCAGCATGAGGCACAATATCTTCCCGCAATGGGGCCCACAAAACCTGCCAAAATACCTCTTCTTGCCGGATAAAAATCTACCTTAAATCCCACCCACATATTTGTTAAAAACTCACTCCTTAGATTTTACTATTCCAAAATCCCCCAAAAACTACTAGATTTTAAATATAAATAAAATTTTCATTTCTAATTTTGTTAGTTATAAGTTTAATATGCAGTTGACGCAACAATTGCCTTTAAAAGACCAGTCGTTGTCGAAACAAATTTCTTTTTTTATTTTTTTTTTTATTTCAGAATTAAATATTTTATAGTAATTCATAGTCAGTGAGCCTGTGACCAAGTCTTCCAAACATAACACAACAGATACCTCGAAACGAACTTTAGAAGGTTAAAATTATATTTTAAGCAATATATATATATATATATATATATATATATATATATATATATATATATATATAAAAGACTGAGTTCAAATGAGAACGCACCGCCCCGGAGCTCTGTCCGTTTAACGGGCCAGGTACACCCACATTCGCTCGAGGAGGCACGGGAGCTGGCCCAGGTTCTCCCGGAATGCTTCCCCACAAAGAGAGTTCACTTGTCACTTGAGCTACCTCATTGAGTTGTTAACAAGATAAATTACTTGAATTTGTAAGTACTTGAGCTACCTCATTGAGTTGTTAACAAGGTAAATTACTTGCATTTGTAAGTGAAAATAGGTGCACAAGTGCATGTAAAATGTATTACATGTGCAAGTAAAATGTGCGTTGATCATCAAAACTAAGTGCACCTAACGTTATAACTAGTTGCATTTAATGGTATAATTAGTTGCACCTAGGTGCACAAATGTTAACAAGGTAAATTACTTGCACTTGTAAGTGATTTTACTTGCACTTTTTACTTGTAAATGTGCACCAACTACTTGCACTTATAACACATTTACTTGCACCAAAGTTTGAGATATTTACGAAAATGACACCGCGTCGTTTTTTTTTTTAAATTACATCTAATTCGTTGATCTGGAGTCTGAACACGTGGACGGCTGTGGATCATTCTTATTTCTCTCCTGGGCACCCGTTCTCATTGGAGCGCGCCCCTATATATATATATATATATGATCAAATACAAATGCTTATATATGGGAAATTTTGAATAAGTATGTCATATTGTCTTTTGTATTCGAATACATATTTTAATTTTCTTTCTCAAGTGCACATTTTTTCTTCTTCAAGTGCATATTTCTCTTATTCGAGTGCATCTATTTTGTTTCGGTACTTAGTTTCTTCATTGAGTGCACATCTTTGTGCCTTTTGAGTGTAAACATATGGCCTTCAAGTGCACGTTTTGTAGCTTTCAAGTGCATATTTTCCTTTTTAAGAGTGCATAATTAATTTTCTTCTAATTTGTCAACAATTATCAAGTTATTTGTTTACATGTATAGAAACTTTTAACTGTAAGTACAGAATGTGTTAATTGAAGGTACAAAAATTTTGTATCAAGATTCACAATGCAATATGAACCATGACCCATGGTATAACAATTGCAAAAGTGATAGCAAAGTCAGATCACGAATTCAAGTCCGATATAGGCCAAGTCTATCACTTGGTGGCTAGGGAATTATTTGGCGGATCGGAGGCTAGTAAAATGTAATGACAGTCTCTTATAAGTTACGATTCGTTATGGACTATGAGGATTGTTGGGCGAATGCTAGTAAAATGTGATGATGGTCTATAAATTGCTCATTTGCTACGAGCTATAGCTTTTGACATATGCTATATAGTAATTTCACTCTTTTATGAGGGTACGTAGCTCATTGTAGGCACTTTACAATTGTCGCACACTTAATAAATCGATGACTTACTGTAATTTGTCTCTTAATAATTCTGTCATGTTACAGTGTGGGAGACTTTCGCCGAGTGAATTCACCTTTTGTGGGCAAATGATTTTGTATGGGGACAATTATATTAAAAAAATCTTCGAAAATCAGGTATGGTGGGACGTGAATGTGATGATTTTATAAGGTGTTTAGTTGGGAGAAGGGAATTAAGGTGGGAAATAATAGTAATTTAAAGGGAAAAGAATAAGATGAGAATTGTATTGTAAATTTGTAATTGTAGTTCAATTACACCAACCAAACATGAAACACCCCATTAGATGGTAGTGAATGGGCATGATATGATGTGCTACAAGATTCCATGCAGAGGGAGCGGCATGTAAATATGGAAAGAAAGAGCCATCATGGCGTCTGCTAGATCGATGGATGGGTAGTCAATCATTACATATGGACTCATGACGGCAACGCCTTAAAAGTGTATATATAGAGAGAGAGAGAGAGAAAATCTTAAATAAATCAATCAATAAATATACGCACAGCCCCTGCGCAGCCACAGCCGCCATTTCTCCTTAATTACCTTCCTTTTCGCGCCCATTATTAACCTTAATCTAATTACTAATTTCTTCCTTAATTAAATGCTCCTCTATCATCTCCCTGTCCTATACGAAATATGAACGGCCATACAATTACAAATGCCTCTTGGAAGGGACTTGCAAAAAAGCATTTGCACATAAAGCACACTTTTCTTTTCCTTTTTACCAAATTTAATTCAAAATTTCCGTGGGAAAAGAGTGGTGTTTGGTCCAATGACTTATTGCTCCAAACTTTATAAGAAAAGTGACATTTTTAGTTTATATGTTAATACCTTTGTGTAGATTTATTCGTCAATAATTATTATCTAAATGACTGATTTTACTATGGGACAATCTCGACTTTTTAAGTATTACTGACTCTGTTACAATGCAGTATCTGTTCATAATTATTTTCACTTTCTCAACCTACCCTCCCTCTACGGAGGCTCGAATCCGCCCCTTCCATATGGAAGTGCAACTGGGTGTCACTAGACCATAAAGTCTTGGCAGATGCATTTTTCTCTAGTTACTTAAAAAATGATTATTTATTTTGTGTTGAATTTAGTTATTGAGAGATTAAATTCATCACTTTGATAATAACAAAATAAATATAAGTTTAAATTTTGAATAATTGAAAGACTAACACAATAGTCACAACTAAAGGACTTTAAGGTGTGGTATTGTGGTAGTTAGATTAGTAGGGGATTATAAATAGCCAGCCTTAGACCATCATACGTACCTTTAATGGCCTTGAAGTTGTGTTTTCTTCTCTCCAGCGGTTATATGAAAAGAGAGAAAATCTGATGCCTTGAGATTTCTCAGTTCTCGATAGGATAGAAATTTCCAGGCTTTTCTGTTCTTCTATCTTAAACTACACATTAATTTCTTGAAAAAGCTGCAATCTTTCTTCCTCTTCTTCTTCCCCGGGCACCCTGCTCTGGTCTCAGGCTCTCAGCCACCATATCTTCTAGTCTAGAGTATAATATATACTTGGCCGGAGATGGCGGCGGCGGTGGTGGTGCGAGATTACGACCCCAAGAACGACTGTAGGGCGGTGGAGGAGGTGGAGAGAATATGCGAAGTCGGCCCCGGCGCCGGCGGCAAACTCTCCATCTTCACTGACCTTTTGGGTGACCCAATTTGCAGAGTCCGAAATTCCCCCTCTTATCAAATGCTTGTAAGTATAGAAACAAATATATATCACATTATACGCAAACAACTAGCCTATTATAGCCTACACAGAGAGAAATAAGCAAGGAGTTAGAACAGAGAAGAAGGCCTAAAGAAATAAAAGAAATAACAAAGAATAAATATAAGACTAATTATCTTTAACAGTTCTATCATATCCACCATACTCTGTTTCAATTCGATCTTATTATCGTTTGTTTTGGGCAATGATCAGGTCGCCGAGGTGGTCGTGCAAAAAGACGGCGGCGAATGGACGCGGGAGATTGTCGGAATGATCAGAGGCTGCATAAAGACTGTGACTTGCGGAAAGAAACTGTCCAGAAATGGAAAGAACAATCACCCTCTTCCAGTTTACGCCAAAGTTGCTTATATCCTTGGCCTTCGCGTCTCCCCTTTTCACCGGTACTGTGTATATATACACATATATTTATATGTATATATGTCACAGATTTATATTAGACACAGAGTTTGATTGAATAACAATTTCTAGTTATTCAGTCTAACCAAACTATTTAATACTTGCACCAGATCATAATATATAATATATATATTATTTGGGAAAATTTTACCTCTTGTTCTTATTAGTGATGGGTATTTTGGTTTTAGTGATGGGTATTTTGGTTACAGGAGAATGGGAATTGGGTTGAAACTGGTGACGAAAATGGAGGAATGGTTTAGAGAAAATGGAGCGGAGTATTCATACATGGCTACTGAGAATGACAACGAAGCTTCTATTAATCTCTTCACTAATAAATGCGGGTATTCGAAGTTTCGGGAACCTTCGATTCTGGTTCAGCCCGTGTTCGCTCACCGAGTTCGCGTTTCTCGGCGAGTCACCATCATGAAGCTGAGTCCCGGCGACGCGGAGGTGCTGTACCGGCGGCGGTTCTCGGCGACGGAGTTTTTCCCGCGGGATATCGATTCCGTTTTGCGGAACGGTCTGAATTTGGGGACGTTTTTGGCGGTGCCGAAGGGGGCGGAGGCGTGGGCGGGGTCGGAGGGGTTTCTGGCGGCGCCGCCGGAGTCGTGGGCGGTGCTGAGCGTGTGGAACTCGATGGAGGTGTTCAAGCTGGAGGTGCGCGGCGCGTCGAGGAAGCTGCGGGGCTTCGCCAGGACGACGCGGCTACTCGACAGGGCTTTGCCGTGGCTGCGTTTGCCGTCGGTGCCGGAGGTTTTCCGGCCGTTTGGGCTGCATTTTCTGTATGGGCTCGGCGGGGAAGGCCCATTGTGCGTCGAGTTCATCACCGCGCTTTGCGGCTTCGCGCACAACCTGGCTAAGCAGCGCGGCTGCGGCGTGGTGGCTACGGAGGTGGGCGCCGACGACCCGCTCGGCTTGGGAATACCGCACTGGAAAACGCTATCGTGCGCCGACGACTTGTGGTGCATTAAACGGCTTGGGGAAGACTACAGTGACGGGTCTGTTGGTGATTGGACTAAGTCACAACCTAGTCTCTCCATTTTTGTTGATCCCAGAGAAGTCTAGTAGAGAGGTTTAACCCAAAAAAAAAAAAAAGAACTCGTCTTTTTGTAGATCATCTCTCTTTTTACCTCTTCTTTTTTTCTTTTTGTTTTTTTTTCATGTCTTAGTGTTATTAAATTAACGTTGTTTAGTCACCTTCTAGCTAGCTTATGTTTTCTTGGCCGGGCCGGAGAAAATTTTTGTCTCAAGGAAACAAGTGAAAATAGAAGCTAAGGAAAATCTCTTTGAGCTCTTTTGAGGCCCTTTGTAAATGGGGTGGAATATCCCCCTGGCCTCTTTTCTTTTCTTTATTGTAAATGGATTTCTCCCTTTTATACATCCCGTCATTTCCTTATTGCATTCGAGTTTTTTTTAGGAGTTTTTGTAAGCATAATTATGAAAGAGAAAATGGAAGGGAGAAAAAATAAAAAGAAATATAATAAAAACAATCTTCTAAGCACACCCAGTTGGGCGCTAACCAATCTGCTCTCGTTTTCTTTGTGTGGCCCAATCAAGGGGACAAAAAACTTCATCTTCATGTAAGGATTCCATGGGTTGTTATGCCGTGGACCCAGGTCAAGGTGGACATGGGTCTACATTCACATACACTATACTCTATATTCACACTTTGTAAACTCCACATTCACACATTACAGGATTATATTTTTAGTAATTATACTCTACATTCACAATTTGTAAACTCCACATTCACACATTCAAAACTCTATATTCACAGGTCCTATACTCCACATCCACAACTTGAGAACTCCACATTCACACATTACAGGGCTACAAGTTGTTAGAACTTCTTAACTCTATTACAGATTCACACATGCATAACTCTACATTCACGATTTCTATACTCCATATTCACAATTTGAAACCTCCACATTCACACATTTCTGGGCAACTCTACATTTACACAATCATAAATCTACATTCACGATTTCTATACTCTACGTTCACACTTTGAAACCTCTACATTCACACATTTTTGGACAACTCTATATTCAGCAATATGTTTACTAAAAAAAAAAAAAAAAAAAAAANCGGCTTGGGAATACCGCACTGGAAAACGCTATCGTGCGCCGACGACTTGTGGTGCATTAAACGGCTTGGGGAAGACTACAGTGACGGGTCTGTTGGTGATTGGACTAAGTCACAACCTAGTCTCTCCATTTTTGTTGATCCCAGAGAAGTCTAGTAGAGAGGTTTAACCCAAAAAAAAAAAAAAGAACTCGTCTTTTTGTAGATCATCTCTCTTTTTACCTCTTCTTTTTTTCTTTTTGTTTTTTTTTCATGTCTTAGTGTTATTAAATTAACGTTGTTTAGTCACCTTCTAGCTAGCTTATGTTTTCTTGGCCGGGCCGGAGAAAATTTTTGTCTCAAGGAAACAAGTGAAAATAGAAGCTAAGGAAAATCTCTTTGAGCTCTTTTGAGGCCCTTTGTAAATGGGGTGGAATATCCCCCTGGCCTCTTTTCTTTTCTTTATTGTAAATGGATTTCTCCCTTTTATACATCCCGTCATTTCCTTATTGCATTCGAGTTTTTTTTAGGAGTTTTTGTAAGCATAATTATGAAAGAGAAAATGGAAGGGAGAAAAAATAAAAAGAAATATAATAAAAACAATCTTCTAAGCACACCCAGTTGGGCGCTAACCAATCTGCTCTCGTTTTCTTTGTGTGGCCCAATCAAGGGGACAAAAAACTTCATCTTCATGTAAGGATTCCATGGGTTGTTATGCCGTGGACCCAGGTCAAGGTGGACATGGGTCTACATTCACATACACTATACTCTATATTCACACTTTGTAAACTCCACATTCACACATTACAGGATTATATTTTTAGTAATTATACTCTACATTCACAATTTGTAAACTCCACATTCACACATTCAAAACTCTATATTCACAGGTCCTATACTCCACATCCACAACTTGAGAACTCCACATTCACACATTACAGGGCTACAAGTTGTTAGAACTTCTTAACTCTATTACAGATTCACACATGCATAACTCTACATTCACGATTTCTATACTCTATATTCACAATTTGAAACCTTCACATTCACACATTTCTGGGTAACTCTACATTCACACAATCATAACTGTACATTCATGATTCCTATACTCTACATTCACACTTTGAAACCTCTACATTCACACATTTTTGGACAACTCTATATTCAGCAATATGTTTACAAAAAAAAAAAAAAAAAAAAAAGAAGAAGAAGAAGACCAAAACGACAAAAATGACGTAATTTTGGACCCAGGTCCACGTTGCAAAGTAGACCTGGGTCCACAGCATAATTTGCCGGATTCCATTTACTCTCTCTTCCTTTTCTCTTACTTCCAACCTAAGCCATTTTACCACAAAAACTACTAATGTGAATAGTCTTATTGTGTACTCCTGAAATATATAATACGAAGTAATATTTTTTTTAAAAGGCAATAGGTTAGTAACTACAAGTTTTTTTCATCACTCTTAAAAAAATAAAAAGAAGACAATTCTGACATCGAAAAATAAGTGAAATAATGTGTAGCACGGACGTGGGGCATTGTTACAAAAATCGCGCCTAGGCACTAGGCTTCGATCAACTGTGACTGTAATCGGTGTTCTAGATGAAAAGTCGATTATGCTGTCGAGTTCGTCGAATAGCTATTGTTTTGTTTTCTTTTTTTTTTTTTAAAAAAAAATGGATATTTCGCTCAAATCGACATCGTTCTGAGCGAATTGAAATAACCTTAAATTGTTCAAAATCATGTCGTTGATACAATGGTTCTACGAATTGATTTGAAAGTTTGGAACTAAATTGATACTTTGTGAATTGTGACTTTAATTTGTGTAATTGTGATTTAATTCTTTAAATCTTTATACATTCTATAATTCTAGATATTTTTTAAGTTAATATTTAAAATTTTGGTATTAACTATTAAAGTATTAAATAATTTATAATTATTAAACTTTAAAAAAAAATTAAAGAATTTTTTTTTAAATAATAAT
This sequence comes from Ipomoea triloba, assembly GCF_003576645.1. NCBI lineage: Eukaryota > Viridiplantae > Streptophyta > Magnoliopsida > Solanales > Convolvulaceae > Ipomoea > Ipomoea triloba. The sequence continues at coordinate 7,455,032 of NC_044923.1, read as the reverse complement.
AATAATAATAAACGGGTCCTAGACTTACGTCCAAGGAACGCCTAATAATTTTTTCTGAAATTAGCATGGGGTTGAGGGAGGGTCCATATATAGAAGGTGGTACAATAATGTAATGACATGATGGGTTGAGTATATACTCTTTGTTGTGAAGTTGTCACACTTACTAGGAGCCACGTACAGTAAGTAGCTAGAGATCGAAACAATATAATCTCTTTAAATTAATTATATGTCCCACTTTTACAGAAGCATCTAGCTTGGGACACAAATGTACACCACACAGACCAATCCTAAACAACAATATAATGGCTTCTAATTAGCCTGCATATTCTTATATATCAACCAGACATGCATGCATGCATCAATGGCTTTTCCGATGGGTGCAAATACATATATAATCGAATAGGTAATATATGATAGTTTTAAAACATAGAAATTATTTCGTCTCTTTATTTGAGTTGTACGGTCTACCATCAGTATTTGTGCAACCAAATAATTAAGCATACCATATGTGATTGTGCGTTGTGCACAAGATACTAGCATTGATTGAAATCATACAAAAGATTTATATTGATTATACCACACTCGTATTGCACAAAAATAGTTTGATGTCCAATTTGTATTTTTATATTAGTGTTTCAGAATCTATCAATGTATCATTTAGTATCCTGACATATATTAATGCAAGTCTTCCCAGAATTTTAGGTCAAAGACAAGGTGTTAGGCATTTTTTTTACCTTGCCTAACTAAGCCTAGCTAAATAGTTACCATAATTAACATTAAACTAAGCTAAATCTCGAGCTTTGCACCCCCTTATTCCTTGGTTTAATTTATGTAAATTTTTCAACTTTATGCTCTTATCAACATTTACCCACCCACCGTTCTACCAATGGTTATTGTTAAATTTTTCTTGATCATAAACATCATTTTCAGTATGATATAGTTTATTTTTGGTTGGCACAGGAAAATCAATAGTCATTATTAGAAGATATGTACTGAAAATCAAATTTTTATGTAAAAATAATTTGACCAATAAAATAATAATAAACTAGTGACATTCTGATATAAGGATTATGTTTCATTCACTTGATTACATTTTCAAAACTACCTGACATGCTATGGGTTAGGTAAGGGAAGTTGGGGAGAAAGTTACATGATTTAATTTCATTAATCAAATAAGTTGGAATGTTGACTGGACTTAACTCTCTAAAAGAATACACTTTCTTAATTTGAATTGAAATTTTTGTTTTCTTTCACCTTTTTTTTGGGAGGGAGGAAGGGGATAACCCCAAAGTCCTAAGCACAATCCTCCACTTATCCATTGGAAACCTTGCATGTGATTTTTACCACTTCAAGTCTTGTATCGATTTTGTCCATGAGGGATGAAAACAAGCTATGCGTGACTCTGACGTGGATGGATGGAACGCCCATGCAAGGAAGAAAATTACATAATATATATATATTATCAATTTCTCTTTTTATCCATTTGTGTAGACATATATTATATTAATAGTATTTTGTACAAGATGAAAATACATACACATTTTTTTTAATATAGAATTTTGATTACTGACATAATTATACACCTTAATTGCTACAATGGTTACTTATTAAAAAATTATTTTAAAATATCTCTAAGCTCATACTCTTAATTAAAATATAAAAAATATTTAAAATTATGTCTAAATATGTAATATACTTGGGGACTACATTAATCCATATAAATTTAAAAATTAAATTCTTTTATTTTGTAACTTAATTTTCTTAATTATAATTAATAAAATATAAAATATAATTAAAAATAATATTATAAAATTAACAAAATATGTGTTCATACATATTTATATTTTTAAAAATGCAGACATACATATACTTATGCACTATATTAATCATACAAAATTAAAATGCTATTTTTTAAATTTCTAAATTTAATTATTTTAATTATAATATATCAATATAAATTATAATTACAGAAATTTACATACATATTAATAAATATTATTTATATATACACTTTATTACACAATCATATAAGAAAATGCGTCTGATCAGATTTAAAATCAAATATATATACAAAATTTAAAATTTATATTTTTTAATTTCTAAGTATAATTTTCTTAGTTATTATTCATATTGTTAGAATTATAATATATATGAAATACGATTAGAAATAATTCAATTTAATTGTGTAAATTTTTCTCTATAAATTTATCTAAATATGTACATGATTAGAGATTATATTAATCATACAAAATTTTAATTTTAATTTTGTATGCGATGATAATAAATACTTGACAAAATATATGAAAATTCAACTATATTATTATATTGTACATTTTAATATATTATCATTTTTAAATTTTTTATTTAAATTCATAATAAAATGGCATTTTCCCCCCTATGTTATGTGCTTATAGCACTTTTCCCCCTAGTGTTATTAAAGTGACAGTTTTTCCCCCTCAATTATTTTAAAAGTGGTAGTTTTCTCCACTGTAATGTTAAATTGACATTTTTGCCTTTAAAAATAACTATTTCATTTATTTTTATTCTCCAACCAATTATTACTAATATCTATGGAAGATCACAGTTCGATACGAATCTAATCGAACACTATAGCAATTGAACTTAAATAGTATAGACGGTTACGGTTACGATTCAGAACTGAAAAAATAAAATAAAATAATTGTTGAATTTAGACTATTTTTAAATAAGAAATAAAATTATAAAAATAAATAAATAAATAAATAAGTTTTGATTAGCGGTTCAAAATCGAAATTGGAACCGAACTGTACCGATTTATCAAAATAAGTGTTTGATCATTTTTACTATATATGACTGTGGTTAAGTTCCGGTTCACGATTCAACACTTATTTAATTTTATTTTTTCGGTTCTGAATCGTAACCAGAACCGTCCATACTATTTCGGTATAATTGCTACAGTGTTTGGTTATGTTCGAACCGAATTGTGATCATCCAGGTTAAGTAATAATTTGTTGAAGAAGAAAAATAAATGAAATAATTATTTTAAGGGTAACAATGTCAATTTAACATTTTAGGGGAAAAAACTACCATTTTAATAACACAGGGGGAGAAAAAGTGCTATAAGCGCATAACATAGGGAAAAAAATATCATTTTCCCTATATAAAATTTATATTTATTTTATATTTCATTTTATAACTAATATCTTTTTATATTTATAATAGGAAAAAGTATCAAATAGACCACTGAACTTAACGGTTTTGTGCAATTGGGCCATTGAACTTAAAAAGTGTGCAATTTAACTATCTAACAAGCAAAATTTGTGCAATTGGACCATCTTTACAAAAATTTTCTGGTAAAATTCAATTATATTACTAACATATTTGTATTAAGAGTGGCATTTTCTTCTACCATACTAGTTAGGAGTCAATATTGAAATGCTTTTAACTCAAATTGAATTAAAATTTTTTGTAAAAATGGTCCAATTGCACAAATTTTGCTTGTTTGATGGTTAAATTGCACACTTTTTAAGTTAAATGGCCCAATTGCACAAAAGCGACAAGTTCAGTAACCTATTTGACACTTTTTCCTTTATAATATTACCCCACTATATATACATATCTTTGACCAGGGGCTAAGTCAACCAAATAACCCTAATTCCCTAATCGGCTAATCCAGTAATCCCCATCCCCAATTCGCCAATTGAATAAATCGTCGTCCGTCGAGTGCTCGTGCTCGTGCTCGTCGAGACTCGGAGTCGTCGCTCGAGTCGACAGTCGGACCTTGCGAGCGGGAGGCGACGAGGCAGCGAGGTTAGTGCGTACTAGTTCTTACATATCTTTCACTTTGCGACGTTTGCGTACACTGCGTTGTCTGCGTACAGCCATACACTGAGGGCTGAGGCGGGAGCTGCTGCGTCCGTCGGTCGCGGCGGCGGCTGCTGCGTCCGTCGGTCGCGGGGCTGCTGCAGTTTACGTTTACTGGTCTGGTTATATTGGTTTACTACAACTAGAAGTGTACTGCTGCAGTTTATACTGGTTTTATTGGTTTATGAAGTCAATTGAAATAGAAATATGCTGGTTTCAAATAGAAATATGCTGCAGTTTTTGAAATAGAAATATGCTGGTTTCAAATAGAAATATGCTGCTGAAGTTTCAAACTGCTGCTGCATGTATACTGGTTTAGTGGTTTGAAACTGCTGCAGTTTTTGAAATAGGAATTGAATGTTTGAAAATTGAAACTGCTGCAGTCTTTGAAGTGCTTGTGGGTTGTTGCTTGTTTAGTAAACTATTGTAGATTTGTTTATTAAATTGAATAAGTTTAGTAATAAATTACTTACCTTGTTGTTTATGAATTCATTTGAAAATTTGAAGTGCTTGACTGCTTGTTGCATGTTTAGTAAACAGTTGGAGATTTGTTTAGTATTGTTGAATTTTGTATTATGAACTTTTACTTGTGGTTTTGTCATTCATTATGAAATATAAACTTAGGTATTTTTTTGTAAATTTTTTACAAGTATACTTTAAAAGGCTTAAAAATGTAGGCCTTAAAGAGTATAAAATAGCATGATAGATAATATAATTTTTCACAAACACAACTGTGATACGTAACTATGTATGTTTGTGAATTTTATTAAGAAATAGTACAAATTTAGTACAAAAAATGTAGTTATGTTCACTTTTTCACTGAACAACGTGTTTACTACAAGTGTATGGGCCAACAGGCTCTAGTTTGATTCTCGCGACTGGGACTTAGTCTCGCCTAATTGTATTCAGTCTCTCCTTTCATCTTTTAATTAGTAAATAATACGGAGTAATAGATTCGATGTTGATTTAAAAAAAAAAAAGAATTTATTATTATGAGCCATCGAAAGTGTTTATTGAACATTTCAATTTGAGTTGGAAAAACTTTAATCTGATTTATTTCCTTATAATTTGTATTGATCAGAGAAGTACTGCAAACGTTTTAAAAAAATACCCTTAAACCCCACGGGCCGCGGGTCTACTCAAAAAGACAAAGGGTTTACGAGAAAGAAAATTTTATCCATGGCGACCGCTCATTTCTTGAGCTGTTGCACTCATTCCCGTTCGGGCAATTTGATGGCTCTCAAGCTCAATTCTCCTTATGCCGGCGTCTCCAAGGTTATTCGTTTTTGTTTTCTTTAATTGAGATTATTTTGGGGTGAATTTCTCGAGCTAGAAAATATTGAGTTTTAAAAAATTCAACCAGTTATGAATGCCTTGCTTTTAAAAAAATGCATAAAGAATGATGGGAGTTTCCCTTCACCCTTTTTATCATTCTTATTATGCATTGATGTTCAATAACATAGAGATATCATCCTGTCACCGCAGGGCTTGCCGTCAGTGGTGAAAAATCGGGGGTATATTTTGAACTTAAGACCTTATAGGGCATTTATTGCTGCAAAGCCAAGAATATTTCGTGTAATGAGCATGGCTGCAGGGCAATCAGACGAAAGTCGGAGTTTAAACTTGGAAAACATAGTGAACAAGGCTAGAGAGCTGTGGGATAGTTCTCCTCAGCCTGTCAAAATCTTCCCTTGGAATAGTGTATTGGATAACTTCGTTCAGCTTATTTTTGACCTTGCCTTGGCTGTTTTCAAATGCTTGTATGTGCCAGTACTTGTAGTTTCCTCAGCCAGCGAGTTGTCTTATTGTGCACACGAACGAAAGAGTTATCTTATCCCATTTCCATTTATAGTTGGTGCTTCCATAGCTGGGATCTTGAACTCTGCAGCTTTAGAATCATCCTCGACTCTCAAGGTAATAATCCATTCTTTGCATTCTGTTTTTGTTAAACATTTGCTAAAAGATGACTGTTCTTTTGCTCAATTTCCTTTGTGTTATTTCTTACGTTCCTGCATTGTGATTGTACTTTCAGTATGCTGAAGTTCCTTGGCATTTGATTGCCATTGCAATTTTATTCACACTGCTGAAATTGCCGGGACCATATTATCCATACTGGGGTCGTATTTTAATTCCACACTTTGCAAATGGAGCATTGTATAGGACCATGTGGTTTTTGTTTTTGTGGTACAGAAGGCCCAGGAAGTCATCAGAAGAAGTCATACCTGAATCTGTACCTACTCCTTCTGAGTAGAACATGCTTTAGCTTTGGGTTGCAGAGGATATGCACTGGTAAAATACCCATTCTTCAAATGCAAATATAATTGGCATTGCTCAAGTTGATAAAACACACTGTCAAGAAGGGAAAAGAAATACCATTCTAAAAACCCAAACATACATTGTTATTAGACTATTAGTGCAGTCTTGAAAAAATTACTCAGGTGGGTGATCTACATTTTACACACACACACACAAGCTATAAAATATAAATTCTAGATATAATTATTAATATTAAAAGGGGGTTGGGGAAGGGTGGATGTAATCTGAAGAAGATTATTATAAAATATGTGCAGTTGTCTTTTTTACAAGAACAGCCAAGCAATTGTCTTTTTTATTTATTTTATTTTATTTTATTTCTGTTTAATAAGTCTACTTTCTGGCATTTCTTAGTTTCATGTGCTATGTTTATTGCTCCAGGGTGCAATGCATTATCACTGAGCCTGCTAGGTTGTGGCTTATGTTGAGGCATCAGACTATCGGCCCAATGCATTATCACTAAGTCAACGTGGAATTATCTTGGTGCAAATAACAGACGGTTGCAGTTTTTGTTGAGGCATATAATCATTGAGTTTGTTACGTATCACTTTAGCTGATCAGGCCTTGGGAGATGCTACATGAGAAAATAGTTTTTGTTTCCTTGTTAGTAGTAGCCCTTTATTACAAATTTTGTTTTGTAGCAAAAATATATGAACAAAGTTCATTTTCTCAGTTCAGTTTTAATGTGAAATTCTCAAGCATTTATTTGGTCGTGTCAATAGCTCATACATGTATTATGCTTATGCACAGGGTTAGAAAGATACCATTTTCATGCATTTTGAGTTTTGACCATCAGTTAAGATCAAATGTTCATTTATGTTCTCTACCTTGAGTTGTGATTTGATATGATAATCATAAGATTCAAAGTTAGACCCCTCGTGAGATCGATCTATTGACTTTCTTGATTTTAATTAGTCAGTTATGAATAATATAAATGATTATCTCCTTATTACCGGCTAAGGTCACAAAAACGCACATTTGGATAGCAACTACAAGCTTTCTCATAGATCAAAGATTGGAAAATAAAATCTATAAATAATATTCTTAATTAAGCAGAGACAAAGGGTAAAGATTGTTACAGATTAGTTCTGAAAAGAGCTTTACCTACAGCCTCACAACCCAGAATAGGGGTATCACTTTAATGTAAGGGAGCCTAAGTAATAATTACATGAAAATATTTTACATGTCCCTATAATGTACAGTGGAATATGTATCACTAGCATTTTGCTATCAACTGGTGCTTCCAGAGAGCTCTCCAGAAATTGCACTCCCATATGATACCGATCCTGTGTGTGAACTGGAAACCCGAGACTTATGTAGTTGTCGAATCTTGAAAAGATCTCTAGGTAGAGGCTGGCTCTGCACAGTCGACGTGTCATCATCATCTTGCCCTGTGAAAAAAAAAAAAGGAAACACCTTAATTCTTTCGATTATTGTGCTGCAAATGAAGTGTAATAAGGCTTATGACATGTATAGTAAGAAAATGGGCGTAGTAAACATACTGTCCATATCTTTCCTCTTTCCAAGTAGTCTGTCTCTTGTTTTGAATTTGCTTGAATCAGAGCGGTTGCTCGTAGATGGAACAGGCCCTGACTGTGCTGAATGAGACACAGCCGCTGGTTTGCCTGTAACTGAAGGAATGTTGCTTTGCAGGCACACAGATATCACAAAATCAGCATCTGGAGATGGGCCTGCATTCCCATCATCAACCCACACTCAAATTATTAGCAAGCAAAGGTATAATTCCACCGAATAAAACTAGTTGCTAGCTTCTTGCCAAACAATACTACATTAATTTTGAGAATCTACTTTCTCCATTCAAGATTAAAGTCACAAACTTCCATGGCAATGTGATGCATCATAACTTTTCTTTGGAATAAGGTATAACATGATCACTTCGTGTGGGGGGGGGGGGGGGGGGGGGCATTATCAGCAACATTAACTTTGTATAGAATAGAAATACTTGAACACATAAGTGTATTGATAAATGGGAAAGAATAGGGAAATTTGTTTAAAAGCATACCCTCAACAGCTGGCAAATTTGATATGAATGCTGCCAATGCAGGTGGCAATGATTTCAGAACATCACCCAGTACATTTGGTGGTTGCCCGTTACTGTTTAATTGAATGCCAGAGTAAGGCAAGGTGCCTGAAATTGGAAATTGTGTGACGTAGTGGGGTCTGCAAAATCTAGTATCACATGCAAATAAACGCAAGCTCTCAAAAGTTCTGATAACACAAGCACAGGAAATTCTTCCTAGTTAGACCCTAGTAATGAAGGTAGTTTTTTTTTTTTTTTGGAAACAGTAATGAAGGTAGTTAACCCTATCTATCTTCTCAAATTTTTTTTTTTGGAATGTCCACGAGGTGTCCTGAGCAGGCCCTTCAAACAGGAGGCACCTTTAAGCCCGTACCATACTCAGACTAATTCTCAAATTTGGACGTAGTGAACTCCATGGAAAACAGAGCTAGCTCATTGGGCAGGTTCAATGAATCAAACTCCATTAAATATTTCTGTCAATACTTACTAAGAAGCCATTGCTCCTTTGATTTCTCTGAGGGATTAAAGAAGTATGAGTTTGTGTGTAAAATTATAGATTAGGCACATGAGCTCAAAGTGCGTTGCTCTTTATGAGTAATGGTAGAAGAGAAGTCAGTTCAATGCACCTATCTCCTAAATAGCTATCTGTTGAAAGGTATCACTGAACTTTCAAATTCCTATACCTAAAGAAGCATACATTCAAACAACTTTTTTCCTTTCCAGGGAGGAGACAAATCTATTAACAAGGAAATAGGAGAAATTGAGAATGTAGATGGCAAGAAGGCAAAGGAATTCCACTGTAAGTAATTTATCTATAATCTACTATTATATTGATGAATTGCACTTTTGCGTTCATGTTTTCCCAAATTCATTAGTGCTATATTAAGATCCTAGCATGCATACCTGGTGTTTGCTTTGGATTATAAATAGCCAATTTAGAAGTATCTGGACGCACAAACTTGGCAGAGTTTGTATTGGATGAAACTCCTGGCATACTGCCATCTGCATATAAAAGAAGAATTACATAAAAGCTGAATCCAGGTATCACTGCAAAAGTATTTATTAGCAATAAAAAATGTATAGAACCTGTCTCAACACCAGCTGTTGATTTCTCAACCTTCTTATTCATGTTCCTTACAAGCACCTAAAAAAGGTAAAACATAAATGATGAGTAAAAAGAGAAATATAGTTAAACGTTTCTGCTTATATATGAACAAACATGTACACTAACTAATCTTCGCCCCCTCCCCCACAAAAGGAAATTGATAGCATATACATGCTGAAGCTACCTCTTGCCGTGAAAGATAATCCAGTGCCGTGGAAGAGCAAGGCCACAGATCCTTAAAACTATAGCGTGATACAATATCTTGCAGTGAACTCTCTAATATTGATGCTTCATCGTCACCTGTCCTAGAAAGGGCTTCTTTTCTTCTTTGCTCAACCTGTTAATAAAAGAATCAGTAACCAGCCATCAGGAGTGACTAACATTTTTAACTTTTAAGATAACTTTCATAGAGGAAATAGCCAAGTCATGCCACTTGAAAAACACAGCATGCAATAAAGCATACTACTGTAACTCATAGTTGGAACTTAAAATATTTCGAGGGCAGCAGGAAAGGGGGGAAACTAACCACACACACAGAGGCACACAAAGCCATCATATAATCAGTAAATAAGGTATGGAAAATATAAATGGGCTACCTTCAACATGCTGGCAAGATCACCATAAATCTGCTCAAATTGAGAGAATCTTTTCCAAACCTATACAAGCATGGGTAAATGCAGACAAAAAATTAACACCTTCACATGAATGGTTAAGATCTCATGCATATAATTAGAATTTTGACAGTATGAAAACACACACACACACACACACACATTTATTAGATGGTAACTTTCCATCTGATTTTATATCTTATTATAGGTAATGTCACATGCTAAATTCATGTGAGACAATTTTCCAACATTCAAATACTAAGACAATAATGTGTTAGGGAACAAAAAATGGCTGAAATGGTAAAAGATCACAGAAAATGTAGAGAGAAATAAAGTCCAACCATACCATAGTAAATGAAACAATCCACAATACCATAGCACATTTACCTAATCTTGCTTCTAGCTCTAACGTGGAATCAATTAATGAAAGTAATTACGGAAAGCTAGAGTCGTAGTTAATGCCAAATACTATTAGTTGATTAAACAACCAGCCCAAAGCTACCATAGCCTTAATATTAATATTAAACAGCAAACAACTTTTCAAAAAAAAAAAAAAAAACAGCAAACAAGGTATGAAGTACTGCACCTCAAGAGATTCCTCAGGTGGAAGAGAGCTCAATGCCCGTTCAAACAAGGCCCTAATATTAATATCATCATTCAAACGAGAAAGGAAATCTGCATACCTGCAACACTAGATTAGAACAAGCCAACAGATCCATGCTTATATACAGAATTCTGATGCCAAAAAGGGAAGGAAACTCACTCAAGAATGTATTCAGGTTCATGCATAAAGTTTTTCAACCCTGCTTCAAACACATTACGTGCCACCTGCATGAATGCACAAAAACTATAAATTACACAAAGGGGTTTGGTATTTTAACAAAAATAAATAAAGGGGCCACCTTCTAATACCTCAATAAAACACGAAATGTATACACCAAAAAGGAAACAGATGAAAGGGTAATATTAGAGGTTTAATCACAAAACTTTAATCTAAATTAATTTTAAGTAAGCTGAACAGCAACGTCAAACATGAAATTACTGATTTTGAGACACCCCCAAAACATAAAAACAGCCACACAAAAAAAAAAAAAGAAGTTCCACACCTCATTTAAAACTCAAACACTAAATTGAGAATTTGAGGAACACTAGTCACCTTAGCATCCTTGTTAAGACAGAATTCCATCATTGCCTGAGCTACATAAACATGATAAGTGCAATTTGGTGATTTGCGTGCATCAAGAAAGTACTTGCAAGCTGCTTCAACTCCTTCTGTCCTCCTTAAGAATCGAATAAACTGCAGTACCCACAGATGCATCCATGATGTGTAATAGAGAGCAGAGAATTGTTGAGAGACAAGAAAAATCACTATGCTATATAATATACTCTGTAACACTTTGCTATGTTGTTGAAAAGATTCATTTTCTCAATTGTGTTTACATAAATATAACTAATCCATTTGTTTTATTAAATTGACAAAGGAGAAAACCTATATTAGGACTAATAAATTCTAATGTGAAATTTGGTACGTCAAACCTGGATAAGTGATAGTGCTGTGGCATTAGTTCCATCTCCCATAAGACTTTCGTACACCTTCTTTGCAGCCTGCATCAGTTTGAACCCCATAAAAAATGCGAAACACTAATACTTCTAGGTAAGTAAGCATGCTAGTTATATATTTTGCTCTAACCTGAATGGCTCCACGAGATTCTTCAAGTTCAGCATAAGCATATCTCAGCATCTCTGAATCTAAACATGTAGAGGGAAATGAATAGTTAAGAACACAATTTGAACGATCCAGCCTTGCAAGATGCGAAAGGCATAACCAAAGTAGTATTCTACAATTTAACTGAAAATGTGACAATAAAAAATTTCCATAAGAATGCAACAAAAATATTTTATTCAGCAGAATAGCGGTAAAAAAAAATACCAGGTAAAGCCTTTAAAGATCGCTGGTAAACTTTTATTGCAGAGTCTACTGAGCCACACTTTGCGTGCCAGGTAGCATAGGCATACCATATGTCAGGATAATGATACAAGTACATGAGGCACTGTCATCAAAACAAATAAAGGAGCAAACTTTGGTTAAGTAAAAAAAAACATAATATACTTTAAAGTAATGGTGAATGGTGATGATGAATAAGAAACTCAGGCAATTCGGAGATTTGAAAGCTAAACTAATATCTGAAGGCACCAACATAGGGGAGCAGGCTAAAGAATTATAGCTATTAGACAAAGCTTTACATTTTCTAAGTACTTTATTCATATGTAGTATTGCAAATATTTGGTAAAAGGCTTTCATGAAAAACATTGCAAATAAAAGAAGTCCAGCATAGAAAGTAGAAATTGATGAGGAAGAACAAGGAGAGAAATTAATTACAGAGTATTAATTATATAAAAGACAGTTTTATCTCCTATACCTGCTCGTACGCGAAGACAATTCTTTTATTAGCAGAAGCAGTATCTATCCTTTGAGGATATCCTCTGAAATAAAGGAAAGCAAAATGATGTTACACCAAATTTTAACCCAGTAACAAAATTGAACTTTAGTGACAGAACAAAAATGAGAGTATGACCAACAGTCAGCAAAACTGTACTGATTACACTTAAGAGCAAGTGCACAACAAGTCTTCTATTTAAATGAAATGTGTATGTTATTGTGCATAACACGTGAGGCAAAATGTCTTACTTTTCAAAGGCTAGGAACCTTTTCCATGCCGTCCACTGCATTTCTTCCTGCAGAATTGAATAAAGCATGGTTAGCAAAATCCAGAAGTACCAATCTGCAAGTTTCCATGTGCAGCAACTCTCAATTAAGGACAACTAAATCTTATTTCCAGTCTAGTTGGGTTTAGTTACTTGGATTTTATGTCTACATTCAGTCCTAAAAACACTAAATCCATTGTGAGTCCTAGAGTCACATCTTTCACACAATCTGAACATAGCTCCTATACAAGTGAGTTACAATCTGTCTATTTCTACTGTATCTTATTAGAGTATTACTACCGCATAGCTGCTCATTCTAACCAATGCATCCATAGGTCTACACAGAAATGTCCAAACCATCTTAGTCAATTTTCATTTAACACAACTAAATATATGCTACTTGCATTGCTTTAGTTAAATCCATTCATAATATGATCTTAATTCTGTCATTTATATCATTTTCCATTCTTTCTTTCCTAAAACAGAACCATCAAGTTGAACATCTGTACACTCAGGCACATCTAATCCACCAAGTTTAATGATTTTTTTTTTGTCTCTGCAGTTAATTGTGTTGAAATTGAAAGATTCCAAAAATTGAAGCAAGCAGTGAGTGGTTTAGTATGCAAGAAGTTGCCTTGGAAGAACCAGAAGGTGGCACAGCAAGCATATTCCAGTCAATTTCATCAATATACTTTTTCATCTCTCTGTAAACTGCCTTTGCACTATTATATTTCGGCTGATACTCCGATATAAGACCTTTTGCCTGCATAACATTTTACCATCAGATTCAAATCTAAGAATATAGTTATGTCTTAAATTTTCAAAGCTAAACCGGGTGAACTTAATGTGTCAAGACAAAACCTACCAGAGCTCGGCTAATTGAATTTTCAAAATTCTCGTAGTCCCTCCAAAGTTGTTCAACATGATGGGTTGGCGTAACAATAGCTCTTTGGTATGCTTTCCTTACTGCAGTCATTCTTTGAGATTCATCTTGTGCAGTTAGAGTCTGCAACATCATCAAGTGATTAATAAATAGAATAAAAAAGTTGAGTTAATCCATCCAAAAACTCATTATATGAGTGTCAAAGTATTAGCATACAGGCAAGGACTTTAAGTATGCAATGTACTCCATCCAGACGGGGCCTGAGGCAATGTCTGCTCCTGTTAGTACATGGGATCATAAGTCAGAAGTAGGCATTATGATAGTATTAAGCTAGTCTTAAGCTAGCACTTTTTATCTGTTATCAAGGAACATAAACAAGAACATACCAACGTAGTTAAGCATGAACTCATAAGCTTTCTTGGTTTCTTCCTGACCCTCAGTTCCCCTCTTATCATTTACCTTTCTGATAAAACGAATATAACAGCGCCTGAAGAGACAACATTTAGACTATTGCCACTTGGAAAAATTCACACCAATGAACAGAAGAATAAAATTAGGAACTTGCCATAAACATACCAAAGAGGAATTTGCAGACAGTTCAATAAACAACGACTGAAAATTTGCTTTGTGGCATCATCATTATTTACAGCCATATGTGCCTCGACATACTGTTTCCAATATTTCGCCTAGAAAGAAACCAAATTCGTGTCAGTAAGTGCATATTACTCTGGAGCACTTAATATTTTTCACACTAAATTAAATGGTGAAGCATGTATTGGAGAAGGTTGCTCACAGCAGTAGGAAAAGTAGACAGCAGTTGCTCATATATAGGCACTGCCTCAGCAATTGGCAAACGCTGAAACAAAAGAAAAAGAACATTACTATAATTTAAAAATTACTTTCAAAATCCAATTTCAGAAGGAAAAAAAAAAAAAAAAAAAAAAGATAAATGACAATAAAAATCTCAAAATACCATTGCCTCGTTGGCGACAATTTCTGCAGCTTCAACATTGTACTTACTGTCTGCCATTGTTGTACAAGTATATGACTGACACCAGCTCAACTAACTAGGAAATTCTACAAAACTAAAGATCGAAAACACAAAGATTATCAATTTCGGAACAGTAAAAATAAAAATAAAAAGCAAAATTTTTTGTACATAAGTACCTGTATAATAGTAGTAGTTAAATAAAACCGAAAATACAGAGTGCAATGTTAGAAACCGCCTATAATCTGAAGCCCTTATTTGTTGTTTTTTTCTTCCGGGGAATTGATCAGACCTCAGATGAGACCCCAACCGAGACGGTGGAGAAAGGGCAGGCTTTCCTGTGAGCTTGACGAATCAATATTAGGTTAGAATATATATAGAAAAAGGGCGGGCTTTCCTATGAGCTTGACGATTCAATATTGGGTTAGGATATATTTGAGATGCCCAATATGATAGTCATTCGGCCTAGACCGATATCAGAGCTATTAAAAATTAAAAATAGAGAGTAAAACAAGGACAAATTATATCGTGGATCAGAATCTATAGTGCATTGTGGACTCTGGTTCAATACACAAAATTTGATTTTATAATACACAAAATTCATGTTCATAGTGCACAGAATTCATGTTCATAATACACACACATAAACATGATATAATGACTAGTTTTGAGTTTTTGACTTATGATGATGGGATTCCTATTAGTATTTACTATTTAGTACTCCAGTAAGTAATAACTAGTAAGGTGTAATGTTGTTGCTGTTAATTACTAAGACTTTCTGAATGTACTCATACTTGATATTACAGATTCTGATTCTGATTTAGTTTATATGATTTACTTACACCTAAACTGGTGTCATATATATTACTCTGATTCTAAAAATGCAAGTATGAGATATAAATGTATCCTAGAATTATTTAAGTAGAAGAAAAAGTTGGAAACTTACATTTGTTTTCAGCTATCTGCTTCCTCTTCTTATCAATGATTGTTGAAGTCGTTATTTTCTTCATATTCTTCAACAGCTATATTATTGAATACTGTTATGTTTTTTTTAAAAAAAAAAAAAATTCTTCACTTATATATATAGAGATGGTTTCATAGATATAGAATCATAAAACAGCTTTTAAGGCATAAATTTTGGTATTTCAAACGGTTGATCCCAATATCCTAAAAATATTTAATACTATTGTGTGCAGGCATTATCTTTCTGTTGGAAGACCAAAAGGTGGAAGTTATGGCTTCACTTCATCTCCCTATGAAGAATATTGGGTTGATACTTATGTGAGAACATCTGGTATAATTGTTTTATAGATATGTTCTCATTGTTGAGTTCACTAAGTGAATAGACTATTTGTTTCCATCACTTAACCTCAACAATATTTTACAGCTAAAACTTAAGAAAAAGTAATCATATATGAGATACTATGTTCATAGTCCAAATCATTTTTCTCTAGTTTATGTTTCTGTTGCCTATGATATAAGGTACCTCTGGACCCTGTACATGAGTACCCAGCTAAGTATTTGGACATGATAAGTTAACTGGGTAGTTGATTCCTAATAGTGTCTAATTGCGTTAAAAGGATATTAATTTCAACTTGAAATGCCATGCCAATAGTCGGACTCTTTTTGCACAGGACTGTTAATCTAAACTAATTAAGATGATATTAGAAAAAATGATCCTCAAAAAATTAGATGAGACAATGCTCATCTGAATGTAATTGAATAATCTCGAAACTGAAAGCAATAATTATAAGATGAGATATATGAGCAAGCGAATAGTGATTGTTCTTCCCCTTAGTAATTTGAATTGGTAATTTGTATATTCAATTTCTTAAATTTTGCACTTACTTGAGCAACCGTACTATGCGCTATCTTTAGAGATTAACCTTTAAAAGTTTCCTATCATTGGAAGACTCTTGTTTTTATGTTCTCCTAGATTGGTCTCAGAATCAAATTATACACAGCCCTTTGGTTATGTGTGTTTGGACAAATATTGTTAATTTCCAGAAAACACCAAATTTTAAACTACTTGTAGGTTTACTTATGTATTTTTCAGATTTAACTGGAATTATCCTTTTTTTTCCATTTAAATTACTTATCCTCTTTACTTTTACATAGTATTTGGTCCTTGCTGTCTGTAAGAAGTTCACACAAACTGCGTTAAAGTTTCAAACAATGACATTGTTTTTAAATTACAACTCTAGTTGTACATAGATAATTTATTATCCAATTGCTTACCTTCCAAATTTAATTCTGATATGACCCTTAGCTTGATATCTAACAACACTGTAATAAACCACTTTCGCAGGCGAAGGTACAATTAGTTGTCATTCAATATTCAAATGTATGGAAGAAGGACTTTCATACCTCACACTTAGCATTCTGCCCAGGTAAGGTTATTATTACTTAATTCACACTATGCAATTTGCTTTGGCATTCGATGCAATTCAGTGTACCTATGTGTATTTAAGTACATAATAAGTCATATCAGTTTACATACATTAACTAAGTATCGATACTATTCTGCCCACAATGCACGAACAATGAAACCAAAAAGAAAATGCACATGTTTGTCCAATCATAAGTTCAGAGAATCCATTACACAGTTCAATTCTTCATCACCCCAAGCCTAATCTAGCTTTTCAAATAAATTTATTTAAATATTTAGTGAATCAGGATTTATTTAAATTTATCAGAAATAATAGTTAAATGTAAAATTTTATTACTTCATTTTATTTGTATATCTGTATTACTTCAGTTAGTGAGGATTTCTTTGTGTTTTTTGTTTTTGTTTTTTTTTTTGTTGTTGTTGTTGGGCAAATGATGGAAATTAATATCTGGTGCCTTGTGTTTTTTGTGTCAGTATTTTACATCATCATTTCTGAATTACTTCCTGTACATAAAGGAAATATCATCACTTGACTAAATTAGTGTGTACATATTGCATAAAGTCTGAAATTAATTTGATGATATAATTGTCATTGTGTGATTACTTTCTTTGCAGATATGAAAATTTTGAATTATTATGCCTTGATTTTTTTCCTTACATTTAGTGTTCACTGAGAATGAAATTCATAATTTACTTTAATATATACAACTACAGTTTTATCATACCAGTTGATATATAGTTATACTGAATGCCATGTTTTCCTTGGAGTACCTGAAAATCTGAAATTTTGTGTAGGACAAAAGGAAACAAAAAATATCACTATAGGAAAAAACATGAACAATTAAGATAGAATAGAGTAGATGCAAATAGACAAATCCAACAGTTAAATAAAAATCTAAATTTGTTCATAGGTAACCCTATATACAACACTTCCTACTTGTACACTGTAAATGTATTGTTTTAATTACATATTAACAATAAGACTGGTTCTATTCTCAGTATATGAACTCCTTGTCACTATATATTTAATTTTAGACTTTAGATCATATACTATTCAAATATATATAGATGTGTATTATGAACGTGAATTCTGTACATTCTAAACATGAATTTTGTGTATTGAACAGATCCAATAGTGCACTGTGGACCCTTGCCCAAGATATACCGATTGTAAAACAAGTACCATAATCCGTTATTGGGTTAACGGGTGGCCCGGACTTTATTTTCGGTTTAGGCCGGTACCCTCCGCCGTTCCTGCTGTGCACCGCCGACTCGCTGAGCAAATGCTACAGAGCAGCCATACAGCAACCCAGCTGACCGTCAGTCTCTCTTCATGTTCTCGTCAAGAAACCCATAAGATCCGCAGTTCACCCAAATTTTCCATGCGCACAGCATTCAGCTTCCTCCACACATTCTCCGTCTCCGTTCTCCTGAACACCACTCGCAGTGGCCGTTGGAACCGACGCGGCCTCTTCTGCACGGCGTCTCTGCTCCGGAACTCCTCATCAACATCTTCCCATCATGGTTTCTACCCTTGTCGCCCGGTATACTGCTCCACGCTCCGCTTATCCTCTCCTTCGGCTAGTACTTTCTCCGAACAGCTAGTGTACGAGCCTGAAGAATCCCTGAAACATGAGGAGGGCTTGTCGAGCAGCACTGAGAGGGAAATTTTCAATTTTGATAGCTCCTTCGAGTCTGTTGAGTTGAAGCGGTTCGATTCGCCGGTTGTTGATGTCAAGGAGCTTGAGGAACTTCCCGAACAGTGGCGCCGGTCGAGATTGGCCTGGCTTTGCAAGGAGCTTCCTGCGCATAAGCATAATACTTTGATTCGGATTCTCAATGCTCAGAGGAAGTGGCTCAGACAAGAAGATGCTACTTATATTGTCTGTCATTGTATGCGAATTCGTGAAAATGAGGCTGCTTTCAGGGTAAGAGCTGCTTGTTCATCGTCAATATCATTGAAACATTTTCACTGTTGAACATTCTTCTTTGTATGGTAGGTTATGTTGAACGTTGTGCAATCCAACTATCATAGTTTTAGTTGGGATGGAACACATGATTCAATTTGGAATTGAGATGGAACATATGATTTAATTTGATATCATAGGTTGAGGGGCATATTGAACATATAATATATAAACATAAATATGCAATCCAACTACCAGCTTAGACTTTAATTGGTTATTTGTCTATGGCAAGTGATCATATAGAGAAATGTTGCAGCTTTGTGTGGTATGCAAGTTGCTAATTGGCAATACAATATTTAGACTGTGTAGTTATCAAGTCCTGAAGTTGCTTTATGCAGGATTGGTGCATGAACAACAGAATGACGCTTAGATGCACTCCAACACTAATTTAGCAAGAATTAGTAACATGATGAAGATATTTTTAAACCTATGCATGTGTTAAATTACAGGTTCTTGTATTTCTGAGTGATGTGATGCCAAAAGAAGAGGCTGAATTCTTTGATTGCACTAACATGATGAAGTTTATTTTGCAATATTTCAGGCGTACAAATGGATGATGCTGCAACATTGGTTTCAATTTGATTTTGCTCTAGCTACGAGGCTAGCAGATTATTTGGGTAAGGAGCGCAAGCACTTGAAGTGCCGGGAGGTTTATGATGACATACTTAATCAAGGACGAGTGCCTGCTGAGTCAACTTTCCATATTCTGGTAGTTGCATATCTTAGCTCATATGGTCAATCAGTTGTGGAAGAAGCATTCGGCATTTACAGCCGCATGATCCAGCTGGGAGGTTATAGGCCTCGTCTTAGCTTGCACAATTCTCTGTTTAAAGCTCTGGTGGGAAAACAAGGAGGTTCTTTTAAGGAAACTCTTAAACAAGCAGACTTTATTTATCACAATTTGACTACTTCTGGGCTCCAGATACACAAGGATATCTATGGTGGTCTTATATGGCTCCACAGTTATCAAGATCTAATAGATAAGGATAGAATTGCATTATTGAGAACAGAGATGCGCTTGAGAGGGATTGAAGAAAGCACAGATGTACTTGTGTCAGTCTTGAGAGCTTGCTCGAAGAATGGGGATGTAGAGGAAGCTGAAAGAACTTGGTCAAAACTTCTTTCCTCTAATCCTAGTCCTCCACCACAAGCTTTTATGTTTAGAATGGTAACCTATGCAAAGATTGGAGAGCATATGAAATCTTTGGAGATATTTAGGCGAATGCAAGAGGAGTTGGGTTCTACTGCTGCCATAGCATATCATAAAATCATAGAGGTGTTGTCTAAAGCTGAAAAGCTAGAACTGGCAGAGTCGATCATGACAGAATTCATTGACAGTGGTCTGGGGCCATTGCGGCCATCATTTATTGATATGATGGAAATGTACTCCACTTTAGGCATACATGAGAAATTGGAGTCAACTTTCTTTCAGTGTCTTCAAAAATGCTGTCCAAATAGGAAAGTCTTCAGCATATACTTGGATTCGTTGGTTCAAATTGGCAGTATTAACAAGGCAGGAGAAGTCTTTAATCAGATGATTGAGAACACGTCAATTGGTGTCAATGCACATTGTTGCAATAGCATTTTGAGAGGTTATCTCTCCCAGGGGGAGCATATAAAGGCAGAAAAAGTATATAGGTTGATGCGCCTGAAGAAATATGATATTGATTCTTCCTTGATAGAGAAGCTCAGTTTTGTTCTGAGGTTGCGCCAGAAGGATGTCAAAGAACCCATAAGGCAGAAGCTCAGCATAGAACAGAGAGAGGTCATGGTGGGGTTGTTGTTGGGTGGTTTGCAAATTAAATCAGATGCAGAGAGGAAGAAACATTTAGTCCATTTTGAATTCAGTGAAAACTTGAAGCATCATTCCGTTTTAAGGAGACACATATATGACAAGTATCGTGAGTGGTTAGCTTGTCCAGATAAACTGGCAGATGATGATGATGATGATGTTCCTTGGGTGTTTACTACCATTCCACATTCTTATTTTGGTTTTTATGCCGACCAATTCTGGCGAAAAGGCCAACCTACTATTCCAAAACTAATCCACAGATGGCTGTCACCCCGAGTTCTTGCTTACTGGTACATGTACTCAGGCTACCGGACATCATCAGGGGATATTCTGTTGAGATTAAAAGGAAGCCAAGAGGGCATTGAAAATATTGTCAAAACACTCAAGGCCAAATCATTGGATTGCAGACTAAAAAGGAAGGGAAGCTCGTTTTGGATCGGTTTTCTGGGAGATAAGTCTACATGGTTCTGGAAACTGGTTGAACCCTTTATTCTCAATGATCTAAAAGATTGCCTGAGACCAGGAAGCAACCTATCGGATGATTTGGAAGGAATTCAAACCATTGACAGCGGGTCTGAATCTGATGAGAAGCATTCTGAGTGCAGTGATGGTGAGATGTAACAATATCTCTTGTAATCAGTTTCTGGTTATACTGCAGATTTACACTCGGGTTTCGTTGATTGAAGCCACTGCTGCCTCGTTTTCCCTGTATGTGTAGCATACGCTCCCAACCCATTTTTTTGAAACTTTTAATTTAGTAATATGCAGAGTTGTATATATTCAGTTGTGGAAGTCCAATATGTAAACTTGCAAGAATTAATGTCATGGCCATGATGATAAATACAGCCAAGATTCTTATTTAAACTTACATGAATCAACCTGCAGAGTTTATTCTACTCTGAGATTCAAGGTTCAGACAATTAGAAAATGGTGGAAATGCTGATGGTTTGAAGAATTGCAGGCAAACATGGAGAAGAAAATATGTTTGTATCTCCATTTGAGTTACAAAATACTTACAAGTGTCATCTATCTTACCATTCACTCAATTATTACTTCTTGAATTGGTTAGGCTCAACCAATAACTTTCTCTTAGTACTCCTGGAATTACGATTTACGAATGGAAGGGAAGATATGGTAATTGGTGATTTCAGTTCAAAACCAAGCAGTGCTTCAAGTAGTGTAACAAATATAAAAGCCAGGGCACAGCCTCAGCAGCAGACATCTAGGAAGCAAAGAAGGTGCTGGTCTCCGGATTTGCATAAACGATTTATCAATGCCCTGCAACAGCTTGGTGGTCCACAAGGTTAGAAATTCAATCTTGTTCACATGTATATTGAATTTGAGCATAGGATAATTTGGTGCAGAACAAGAACTGCAATTTGGCCTACTGTCTTTTTTACTTCTTGAGGAATAGTTTCCTTTTTGTAACAATTCTGAAGAGAGAATCTAGTTTTATAGTAACCAGTATCAAAGGTTTACAACAGGCCAGGGTAGCATCACGATTAAGGGCTGAGGCAATTTCTTTGCTTGATGATGATGTAGTTAAACAAACAATATTATGCTTTAGACAAGTGAAGTTGATCTGAGTTAGGATGCTCTATTAGGCAATTGATAGCTGCTATATCCATGGTTGTTAAACCTGAGATGCACCCCTTTTGATTCTTTGCAGTTGCTACTCCTAAGCAGATTAAAAGCTTATGCAAGTAGAAGGTCTGAGTGTCTGACCAATGATGAAGTGAAGAGTCATTTGCAAGTAAGTTTGTCCCCTTGTCTTATTTGCTTGAGTTTGACAATAAGATTATTTGGTTATCAGAAATATCGGCTCCATACACGACGAATCCCAACCACACAATCCTCCCCTGCAAATAAATCCATTGCTGTATTAGGTAATTTGTTTCCGGTTGACCAGTATGGTGATGAATCCTCAAAGCAGAGTAGTTCCCAGTCTGGTTCTCCTCAGGGTACCCTTCAGTTAGCTGGAAGCGATGGCGATGACAGATCCAAGTAATGGACTGACAGCAGAAGAAACCTTAAAAATTATGTATAGATGTCCACCACGAGTTTTGCAGATAAAGTATCCATGGGGGATTGATTGATTGCTCGCTATATATATATATATTCAACATCATACATATATAAACGGATCATGAGTGTTGTGAAATTTTGCAGGATTAGGTTTCTTTGTATTTGTGCTGATGAATCCAGTTCCCGTTGTTTTGATTGATTTAAGGAACTTGCATCATGACAGAATGCCTTTCCTTTGAAGAACAACAATTTTCAACTTCCTGGAAGACTTTGGAATAGATTGCATTGCATGAACCAGTGTTGCATATTTGTTCACATGCCAAAATTTCAACAACTAAAACCGGTCAAGAATGGTTGAACCAAGTAAATCATTAATTTTCAAAATCAATTAATATCTTATTAGAATATTCCAAAATCTGAATCATCTGAACGACTAAATTCAGTCAATTGTTTTCAGGTGAGACTCAACTACAAGATTCAAAACATATGCTGTCTGTTAGGAACAATATTTTCAAAGGCAAGATTTGTTGGTCTTATAATCCTTATCGTCTCTACCAGCAACCCAATTTCTCTCTCTTCGGTGTTTGATATTCTTTTTTTATAATTAAATTTTATTGCCCTATTAAAATGCTGATATGTTTATAATTCTATGGGCCTATTAGCCAATGAAAAATGCTAATTTTTTCTTTTTAAATTCTTAATATTCATCTCTCCATTAACATGACAATAAAGTTCTTTTTTCTTTTTTTTTTTTTAACGAGGTTTTCTCCTCGCCCTGTGACCCTAGCCAGCAAAAGACCACAAGAACATGACAATAAAGTTATTTATATACATGGAGTGCTTGTGAATTGGTTATCTCACTATATATATATATATATATATATATATATATTATTTAAACAGGCTAGGCCTGCAAGCTCGTAGGCCAGGCCTTTACATATAGGACTGGGCCTGTTTAAGCAAATAGGCTTAGACCTGACCTTTTTACTAAATATGTCAGGCCAGGTCAGGCTATAGATCCCTACGAAGGGACTGGCCTATTCCTACCCTTTGGTAAACTAATTCCAAGTATATAGATTAAATAATAAATAGTGTAAAAAGTAATAATATATTGGAGTTATAAGAGAAGATTGTGTTATTGATTGGTCATGTGTTACAAAATTACAGGATGTGATATTTATAAGAAAAGATCAAAATTATACCCAATCTTCCCCCAAAATTAAACCCAATCTAAGCATATTAATAAGCTTCAAGAATCAAGATCCATTTTAGTACAAGAACACTATTCTTATTCTCCTTGTATTATCCTTATGCATATTATAAATACACTTGGGCTTCAATACATTTCGGACCAACTATGGGTCTATGGTGAATTACTAACCCAATTCTTCTCTCCTAGACCCAACTACTTCCCATAATTATTGTGTGGACCATTGTCCACATAACTGCGTGGATCATACTATCAAATAATGTACATTTAATACAAAAATAATGTATTTTTTGTATATTAAAAATGTACCTTATATTTAGGGAAAGTACATTATTTGAGTACTGAAAATACATTATTTTCTATAATGTATATTCAGTACACGAATAATGTACTTTTAGTATATTAAAAATGTACATTTTGTTATGGTCCACACAATATGTTGCCCAACTCCTTCCATTTGAAAATTTATATCATGGACCAGGGTCCATATAGTATTATCAACCTTAAATTGAAATGACGAGGTATAGAATTTATACTCGTCGTGAGATACAAAAGTTCATAATATAAAATACAAAAAATCACAGTACAAAACACATAATTTGTGTTCATAGACACGGAATTTCACAACACAAGACACATATATTCATAACATAAAACACAATAACTAATTTGTTTCAAATACAGAACCTATACTCTTAAATTACATAATTTTATAACGCAAGATACAAAAACTCATAACATAAGACACATACACATACACCAGGGTTCACAGTGTGCACTATGGATCCCTGGCATGTTGTATGTGCATGTGTCTTATGTTGTGAGTTTTGTGTTTTCTGTTATGAAATTTTGTACTTTAAAAGTGTGAATTTTGTACCTGAAACAAATTAGTAGTTATGTCTTATATTATGAATTTTTGTGTCTTGTGTTGTGAAATTTTGTGCCTATGAACACAAATTTTGTACATAAATCAGATTTAAAAAAAAAATAAATATATAACATGTGTGTATCTTGTGCTGTAATTTTTTATATTTTATGTTGTAATTTTTCGTATCTTGTGTTATGAAATTACGTAGTTTTCAAATTATACATCGTCATTTTAATCCTGAACCTAATCCATGATTTAAATTGCCTTGAAAAAGAGGAAGGAGAGTTCGCGACCCTCTAGAAACATTTGCATATCAATATCTTTATTACATTCTCTATTTTTGGGTTACTTAATTTATTCACCCCATTCATATTGGATTAGTTATACTAAAGCCAGCACACCATATCTACTAACTTCCATAGTTCATCACATTAAAGTCTTGGCTCAATGGCTAACTGTTTCATGACAATTGGATAATTGTAAGCCGACCTAAATCTATAATTTTTTTTATTGGACCGACTATATGATAATATTATCCTTCTTCTCCCAAATTATCCTACTTTCATATTTGTCTTATCAAATTCAAATAACAATTCGTTATAAAATTGCAAAAATTAAACCGGTAAATTTACAAACCGCGTAACTATGCATTACAGTGTCTGATCCATGACGCGTAGAAGTAACGTAAGGCCATTACGCGTCTTGTTATCTTCGCAATTTTTATTTATTTATTATTATTTTTTTAATACTGACTCTATTACAATGTAGTATCTGTTCATAGCTACTTCCTCTAACGTAAGGCCATTACGAGTCTTGTTGTCTTCACAATCTTTTTTTTTTGAGTACGGATTCTGTTACAATGTAGTATTAGTTCACAGCTACTTTCTCAACCTACTGAAGCACAAAAAGTCAACAGTTACCTGAATCTCGAACCCACTCCCATTCATGTGGGAGTGTAAACTGGTGCCACTAGAGCACAAAGTCTTTAGCGTTATCTTCACAATCTATGCATCGGCTAAAAAACAAAAATCAAGCCTCGTAGTATTTAACATAGTGGTTCGCTGTCTGACTTGATGTCATTATTAAAGATAATAGAGTAAGGGTTTGAATCTCACTGAAAACATGAAAATGCCGAGGATGATGAAAGGTATAATTTACCTCTGTATCGACCCATTCCGTTACACGTACAAAGTCTTTTTCAAGTACGAAAACATTAAGGGAAGAGCTATTTTCTGTTCTAATTTTTCGAATTTGTAGAGAATTATCCATATTATTGAAAAAGAAAATGGAAATAAAAATTTAAAATGGGTGGAAAATTATATTTGTTTTACAAAATTTGACTTGTAAAGCAAAACCCCAACATTGATTCATAACTAACCTAGCTAGCTATTTTGGAGAAGAATTTTCTAAAGGAGAAGTCATTCTTCTGCATGCATATATTGTTGTCAATCACCTACTCCTCTTATCTCTCAATTGTGGTTGTTGTCCTAATCTCCTCTCCTAATCTTTCCTCAACCTTAAAGCTAATCAGAAACCCAAAAATAGAAAAAATAATACAAAATCTAGAGTCACAAATATTGCATATATATTAATTTCATTTTGAATTGATAAATTAAACAAAAAAATTGAAAAAAATAGAAGCTTTAGCCCTCTAATTACGGACAAATAGTCAATTCAGTATCTTAATTATATGGGTTACCACATTTTATTCTTGAATTCTCATTGTTGTGGCAAAATAAGCAAATAAGTGGCGAAAATATTAATTTTGATCGTTAAATACTCAAAATTGGCTTAATTTTTCAATGTTGTATTTTATAAATTTGAAACATTATTCTCCCTATCAAACCAATTCTATAGCTTGGAGTTGGGGAGCATAGGTAATTAATTGATGTTTAGAGAAGAATTCTGCGAAGATAATAAAACAACCTTTGAAAAGCTCAAATAATTCGGTGGACGATTTTATTAATTTTGTTCTATAGCGTAATTGAATTGGTTCATTGCTTGATTTAAAGGTCACGATTAGAGGTAGGAGTACGAGGTTCAAATCCCACTAAAAATATGTATTAAAAAATCCAAAGATATTGAAATGTCTAGATTGAATATCTTGTGTACACATACATACTAGAATTTGACTGATAGATTAATTGTATGACAAACATCGTACAGTGTTGAAAGAGAACTGCAGATTTCTAAAGTATTCGTATTTTGGTCAAAATTTTCGTAATTAGAATTCGGTAGAAGAATTGCGCGGAACAGATGTCATTTTATCCGTTTAGAACTGCAGTTGTGTTGAACTGATACCGCAGTTGTGTTGAACTGATACTACAGTTGTGTTGAAAGAGAACAACAGTTGCGCGAAACAAATACCGTTTCATCCATCTATTTTCATTAATCAAAACGACGTTATTTTAATGCCGCAGTCCACAATCCATTATAGACTGCAATCCATAGTATAATTTGCCCAGGGCACTTGCCTAGTCCGCCATAGTACATTATTAAATAGTTTATTAAATGTCACGGCGGATAGGTGGGGTTCACATGGCCGGTGCTGCGAAACCTAAATCTCCGTCGAAGTTTCTGGTCGTATCATGATACTTGCATGATTTTGTCAATAAAGTGTACGTATTTATGCCGTCACCCTCAAGGAATCAGCTTTTATTCCTTTTATTTATTTATTTATTTATTTTGGTTATGGATTTTGGTGACACGTCTAACGTGCTCAACAAATATTACCGCTTTACGTAGTAGAATCAAATTCTCGTGCTATCTTAAGTCTAAACTACTTCATCCAAATCGTGGAGGTCAAATTAATGAATTATAATATTGGTTCTATATGATTCATATTTTATTGTGCATTTATCAACCTAATATGGTAATATATATTCAAAGATTAATGATAAAGGCATTGCGGTGCTTAGTATAGCTGATATATCACCTGATTTATAAGTTATGACGGGAGATGGCACATAAACATTAGGATCTAACTGGTGAATAATGATACACATCACAAATAGATATTTGTGGTTTATTATTCAATTTTAGTATAGCTGAAACCAGTGGCGGAGCCAAAATAATATTTTTCAAGTGGGGGAGAAACATTAAATATTTATACTAAAACATGTACTATATATACATATATACACACAAAGGCTATATATCGGGTGTGGGTGGAGTGATTGGGGGCAGCTGCCCCATGCTGGATCCGCCCGTGGCTGAAACCTAATATATTTAGGTTATGTTTGGCAAACCTAGCTGAAACGGTAGCTGAAAGCTGAAAAGCTATAAGCTCGAAGTTGAAATCTGAAGAGCTGTTAAGCTAGCTGTTATGGTTAAAAGTGTTTGGTAAAATTAGTTTTTGATAAGCTGATAAATGTAAAAAGACTAAAAACGACATCTTCATACAATTTAAATAATTTTAAATTTAAATAGGTTTGTTTATATATTAAAATATAAAATAATGAAATCAATATATTTAAATAAAATATAAAGTAAGAACATATATTTGAAAATATATAAAGTAAAAAAAAAGTATAATTCATAAGATTAGTTCATTCAAAAATTAATGTTCAAACATAAATATCAAACTGAAATTACAACCAAACATAATAAAAAGAAAATGTCAAAAGGGTTTTAATTACGATGGGTAAAGGATGTCATTTATTTAAAATAATAAGGATAAAGATGGAAAAAAATTAAAAAGCTACTAGCTTATTTTGAAAAGCTACCCCAAGTAGCGTTTCAAAATAAGCTCTTATTTTAAGCTACTAGCTTATTTTGAGAACATTACCAAACAGAGCTTATAGCTTATTAGTAGCTTAAAATAAGCTATAAGCTCCTAAATAAACTCTGCCAAATAGAGCCTTATTAAACTTTTTTAGATGATGAGGGGAATTCACAGTTATTATTCAAGAGTATGTATTAGGTAAATCATGCCTTTTAATTCTATCCAAAAAATGACTACAATAAGATAAAATAAGATGTGCTGCACTAGGTAAACGGTAAACCCCATCTCTTAACCTTAGCCAACAAAGAACTACCATGTAAAAAACTAACATATGTTACACAACTCAAATTAAGAAGATCAATATACCATTCTCACTGGTGTCCAACTATATTAATTAGATTTTAAAGAATATAAAAACTATAAGATGGAGTATTAACCACCATGATATTGAATTAGGCGAGTAAAACAGCGTATTCCTCGTACGTTCAATTGGTATAATTATATTCTTAGTAAGTTTTAAAAAGACGCACTTATTTTAAATAGGAATCAATTCTATTTTTGGTCCTAAATTTATAGGTGCTATTTTCCTTTTTTTTTTTCTAAAACATTTCCTTTTGTTTTAGTATTATTGTGGAATAACCATTTTTTATCTTTTATCAACAAAATCGTTTAAATTTTCATAAATACAAGGACATTTTAGTCTTCAAATAAAGATTTTTTCAAAAAAAAAAAGTAAAAATAAAAATATAATGGATCAACCCATTTTGTTAAAAAAAATTCAAAATATCCTTATATTTAACGTCATTTCAACTATTTTGTTGACAGATGACCAAGACTGATCATACACTCATGCCACAATAATACTAGGATGAAATGTGAATGTTCTAATAAAAAATGTCTAAAAGTGAACTACCACCTATAAATCTAGAACCAAAAATATAATTAACTCTTTAAAATAGTGAAGTTTATATTTTTATTTTAATCTATATTAACACATACTCCGTATATGTTCGAGCTGACTTCTTTTTTTTTTTTTTGAAAGCAGCTGACTTCTAATTGTTAACATAAATATGTTTAAAAGTATGTTAGGCTAGAAATAAATATTAATTAATGTTGTACTTTAGATGTTGTGATTACTTCCAAACTAATTACTTTGAATTTTAGATCGTCACTTAATAGTTAGGCCATGGTTGCTTTATACTTGACAGATACAAAAATTCAATGAGATATTTTACACTAGAATTTTTATAGCAATTCATATACAAGTTAACGTGATAATAAAAATTTATTATAAATAAATAATATAATGAAGTTTTACTATATGAATTATGAAACTATTGATTGTTAAAAATAAACAACGATGGCCGATAGATCATATTTATTGATGGTATATGCCTAAAAGCCCCAATGCAAGATTTAGCTAAAAAAAATAGTGATCTAGCTCACAAGACTACAAGACTACTATACCTTGATCAAAATTAGTTGGTGAAAGAATTATTAAATTTATTATCATCACATTAACGGTTGAAAAAATTATTATAGTGAAAATAGTTGTCTAATTTATGAATTATTCCACCATAAAATTAATTATTTCACCATTAAAAAAATCACTAATAACCATAAAAACACCATTCATCATCTTCCATGCATGTACTACAAAATGATATACAACTAAGGAGGGGAAACCACATGGACAAACTTGGGCTCAGCAATGAGCAACCAAAAAAAATTAGAAATTTGGATAGGCACCTCTACCAAAAAAATTCATGATTTCACGATTATATTTTTTATGTAAAAATTGTTTTGTATCTATTTATATTGAGAAAATTTTACTTTTGGTTTCCTGATTATTATACATTAATTATATTTGGGTCTTTGTTTACTATTAATTTTTTTTTTTAATTAGATGCATGACTATGTAATTTGTATCACATTTAGTTCTGCTATTCAATTTTTCGGCCAACTAGTGTCGTAAGTGCTCTCTTTGAACGAAGCAAATGCAGTACTCATTTCAAAAGAAGCAAATGCAATGCTCCTTCTAGAAGTGCTCATTTCAAGAGGATAACTTCCGACAATAGTTGGCCGGAAAATTGGACGGCAAAGCTAAATGTGATACAAATTACAGAATCATGCACTTAATTAGAAAATTTTAGAGTTAATTCCATTTTTATCCTAGATTTATAGGTGACAATCCACTTTTAGTCATTTTTTATTAGAACATCCACTTTTAGTCCTAGTATTATTGTGACACGACCAATTTTGGTCCTTTATTAACAAATCAGTTTAAATATCGTTAAATACAATGACATTTCGGTCTTTAATTATGAATGTTTTTTAAAAAATAAACATAAAAAATATAGCGGTTCAACATACTTTGCATAAAAGAGATTGAAATGTCATTGTATTTAACGATATTTCAACAGTTTTGTTGCTGGAGGACTAAAATTGGTCATGCCACAATAATAATATGACCAAAAGTGGATGTTCTAATAAAAATGGACTAAAAGTGGATTGTCACCTATAAATCTAGGACAAAAAATGGAATTAACTCAAAATTTTAATAGTCAAAAATTAAATGTGATTCATGTATAATAGTCAGGGACCAAAAGTGAAATTTATTCATTTATTTTGTATGTTGTGTTTATATTTTATTTTAGAGCTCAATTCACGTAATATGTAATAAAAATAATAATAAATATATTTTATAATTTTTAGAAGTTATATAATTTATTAAATATACATTTTTTTAAATTGTAGTCAGCGTATGTTTTTTTTTTCTGGATATGATAAAAGTTGCCATAAATAAATAATAAGAGTTAATTCCAGCAATGGTCCCCCGAGTATGTTGATTTTCCAAAATTGGTCATCGTTTTTTAATTTGGACAATTTTGACACTTGACTATCGAATTCTTTCCAATATTAGTCCTTCCGTCAAAAGCTAGTTAAGTGCACGTTAAATGAAGGGTAAATTAGTCCTTTCACATGCCATGGCTTCGGTGAAAATCGTCGTCGATACCCCACCGCCGTCAACTCACTGAACTCCCCCAAAACTTCATAATCCCTACCCCATCACACGCCTGGCAGACCTGAGCGTACAAGACCCATCCAGCTTGCAAAACCGGCGTACAAACATGGATTTACAATCATCAATGCATTCCCGCTTGTAAAAGGATCCGCCATTGTAAGAGCTCCAATCATGCGTTGAGGGCGGCGACCCGGTGTGCTTCCCTTCTCATACGGGATCCAAATCGGCGGCGGAAGTCGGCAAAATGGGAAAGGGGAGAAATATGAGGACTAAGCAAGTGAACGTAGGGGATCTGGGGCGGGGCGGCGACGGCGGAGCGGTTTCCGGCGACGGGGATTTTCGCAGATTATGACCTAGCAATCGAGAAATCTCCAAAAATTGATCTGTAATTTTTGCACAAAAATTGATCTGCAGAGCGGATTCGTAGATTTTCAGGGAAATTTGATCTGCAATTTGTACAAAAATTTTAGATTTTCAGAGCAATCGGACCGGTTTCGCATATTTTCGGCGGAGCGGATTCGTGTTGAGTCGCAAGGCAGTGAGCAATCGACGCACGCACGAGCAATCCGGTAGCGGCGGCGGTAGTAGAATCATCGTTGACGGAAAAATTTCTGCCGGTGAGGGAAAGAGGGCTTACAGTAGCGGCGGCGGAGTCAAGAGTAAAAAAAGCAGTGTCTCCGGTGTCGAGCAGCACCACCAGCGACGGAATGGCTCTAAGTAGAGCGAGTGTTGCTCGGGCATCAGAGTCGTCCTTAGTCAGCATTCGGACCTCCTTGGCTCTAGAAAATTTTGATACGCATTCAGATCTGTGACTTTGATGGCGGCGGTTGGGCTTCCACTCCATGGTGGATTTGGAAACAGCATCGGCATGCTTCGATCTGTCGCGTAGCGCCTCCGCCGCAACGTGTGTCGTCGAGGATCATGCGGCGAAATGAGGTTGACCAGAGCTTGAAATGGTTGTAACCGCCGTTGGAGGCGAGGCAATCAAGAACCACAAATCCGACGTCGTTTCCAAGATGACACTGAGGTGTAGTTCTGTCACATACTCACATGACCACTATAACTGTTGAAAGCTAAGGTGGAATGAAGAGGAAGAAGACAATTAGCCGGAATGACGATTTTACCCCTTATTTTGACGTCCAAATAACAGTAATGTAACGGAAGGACCAACATTGGAAAGATTTTGATAGTCAAGTGTCAAATTTGTTCAAATTAAAAGACGAGGACCAATTTTAGAAAATCAACATACTCGGGGGACCATTGCTGGAATTAACTCTAAATAATAATATTTGAGAAATTATAAGTAGGTTCACGGTTGGAATAAATGCCTGCTACATTGTGACAATTCCATGTGGAACAGTTACCTCAAAGCCTTAAATTTCGTACAAGGAAGCATATACTAATGATGAAAATATTATAGTAAAATGATATATGTACTCGAAATCTAGAGTATAATTGTTTTCACGTGTACAATTTTTTTGGGTAATTAAAAGTTAATGGATAAAAATAGTGGCCAACTTTGTTATTTAAATCAATCAAAAGATGACACCTCACCATAGAATAAAAAATTGGGTAGAAAGTGAAAGTGCATGTAATAGTATTACTCAATATTATATACTCTCATTTTCTACTGTTAATTTTTATTCTATATTTAAAATCTTGATGTTAGCATTTTTTTTATTGTGGCGTACATAAAAAAAATAGAGTTAACTTCATTTTTGGTCATATATTTATAGATTGCAGTTCTTTTTTAATCCTTTTTTTTTTCCAGAACATTCCCTTTCGTCCTATATATACATATTTGTTTATTTATTTATATTATATATTTATTTATGGCTCGCGAGCGACTCGACGAGTCACGAACCTAAAATATTTGAGTTCGAGCTCGACTCGATTACATAACGAGTTAACTCGAGCTCAAAGACCAAGCTCGAGCCGAGTTTTGATCTAACAGCTCGACCCATTTGCCGTCCTAGTCTCTTAGACTGTCATGTTAGACATTTAGTAAGTTACGCAATCCATATATTCTAAATTCATAATTTTTAGACTAATTTAAATCTATGGAGTTCGGCTCCTTCTTATATTTGTGATTTTTTTTTTTGCCTGGTTAACCATATTTATTCTTTGATTTTGAAAAGTTATTTATAAAATTATTATTTCAATATGAAAATTTTAATTTTTAAAACAAAAGTAAGAATAAAAAAACAATTAAATAGTTAGTATTTAAGTCCTCTATGTGATGTTTGGCATCAAAGAACCCTCCTTCCATGTGAAAGCCTCTTCTTCCATGCCAAACATTTGTCGCAAAAGAACCCTTCTTTTGTGCTTGAGTTTAACATGGAAGAATAGGTCCTACATGCCAAACTTTTTTCTTTTTGATATAGAATAATGGATCTTTTATGCTTAAATTCTATCTTTATCCTGTTTTTTAAACTCATAATGGGCATCAATGGAACATTATGGACATGATGATTAAAAAATATATTTAAAAAGTATACAAAACTTCAATAATGATGTATATTCTAATGTTATTAGAAGTAAAAAAAATTGTTATCTTTCATAACTATGAGATATATGCACATAAGTTAAAATGATATTGTTACCCGATTAACGTAATGTCGGTATTAAATAAAAGTCGTTTGGCAAGCCAAAACTCTATTGCTTTTAATTCTCCCACTAGAGTTACTGTAGAGGTAAATCGCAAATCGCGTAATCAGTTAACCAGTCAAACCCTAGTTTTCATGCATGCACAAGGAATCCAATCCACACCTTCCATCATCCTTTTTTATATGCGCACAAAGGGTCCAATCCACACCCCTTTTCATGCACACACAAGATATCCAATTCACACCTTCCATCATCCTTCTTCATACGCGCACAAAGGATCTAATCCACACTTTCCATCATTCTGGACATTTTTCTCATTCATGTTTTCATTGGGATTTGAACCCCACAATGCCGCTTATCATCGTGACATTAAGTCAGACAACAAACCACTACATTAAGTCTCATCGGACTATCCATTTAATTCTTATTACCCACAAATGTTGCTCATACCCGATCGGTTCAAACTAAGTCCAATAGGTCATTCTCATTGGAGGTCAAAATTAGAACTATGTGATTACCAAGTTAACATTACTAACTTGATTGGGTTGCTCTAATATTAGTCTCTTTTAACTTATACTAGTATTTTCGCCCGTGCGTTGCACGGAATTGATTTGCTATAATATGTTAAGAATATTTAGATCGATATACAATTATGTAAATTATAATACCAAATATTATATAGTGCAATTGAAAATGTGAGTTTGATCGATTATGTTTTCTAATGTTATCATTGCTTGAATTTGAGCAAATAATTGTCCAATTAATAGCCAATGTGTATATATATAGATCCGGTGCTGAAACTTTAGACATTTTATATCAATGCTTATGATTTGTATTAATTGAGTTAATTATCTCGTTGTCCATCAACTCAGTTATAGAAATTATTTATACGGTGTAATATATTCGAAACAGAAAAGAAAAAGAAAACGAAAAAATGGGTTAAAAATTATGTGGACCCGTTTCCCTTTTAGGCAAAGGAGTAGAATCTGGTGTTCTGTTGCGCTGAAGGCAGAAAATCCTCCTAAAATAACCGTCAATTATACCTTAGAACGCCACGATCCACTTGCCGATAATTCCGACAAAGCCTCATTCCACGTGGCCAACCGTCTTTTATTCTCCCTTTCCTTTCCTTTCCTTAGTCTCCTTCCCTCAAATTCACACTTACATTGCTTCCTCACCTATAAAGCGCCTTTCAAGTCGTCTTCTTCAAGTACAACTCTTCATTTAATACCATAAATCAATCTTATGAATTTTCAATACTAATAACTAATATAAAATATGAATTCATATTACTCTCTATTTTAAAAAAATTCGTAGTCACTATTCGTATATATATTTGATAAATCTCATCTCTTGACACCAATCGGTAAAGGATCATCAAGAAATAATCACCCTTACTGGCATTCAAATCTGTAACTTTGTTGGATAACGAAAGAAGTTTTACAATCCTTTCAAATTGTGTAAGCTCTGTATTATGAATCTAATCGGTTAAGAACCACAAAAAAATAAATCAACCTAAGTTATTCATAATTAATCGACTCAAACCAATGTATTAATGATTCAGACCATCTCTTGTCATCTGATTGGAGGTATCCCGTAATACTTTAATTTTATTACTATAAATGGATGGATGATATATAATTTTGAGACATTATATTCTAATTAATTCTTTACTGTGGAAGTTTAATTTTTCTAAGAAATAAATTTTAAATTTTAAAAGTATAAGTTGAATTTGGCCAAGACCATTAAAAAATGACCAAATATAAGGATAATTAAATTAAATTAAATATTAATTACTAAATTGAGAGTTCTGTTAGGAAGATCACACTCTATATAGCCGCCACCTCGAACACGTGGCCAGGCATAACATCGTCATAGTCGTCTTCCTCATTCTAAAAACTTCTTCCTCTTTTCATTCTTTCGTCTACACAAACTAACAAAAGTTGCCGTCTGCTCGTCTTTTCCGAGCCCTGAAACCCTTTAAATTTCAAGAATTAAGAATACCCACTTCCCTTCTTTCTTCTAAAGCTTTGCAGAGTTTTCTTCTGAATCTCGGAATTTCAGAATTGGGATTGGGTTTTTCTTGATTGGTGTCGAAGATGTCGAAGAACATACTGGTGACAGGCGGAGCGGGGTATATCGGGAGCCACACGGTGTTGCAGTTGCTCCTGGGTGGCTACAAGGCCGTCGTGGTTGATAATTTGGATAATTCTTCGGCTGTTGCTATCAAGAGGGTGAAGGAGCTTGCTGGGGAATATGCCCGCAATCTTGTCTTTCACCGGGTATCTTCTTTTTCCCTCTCGCTCGCTTGCTTGCTTTTATTCTTCTCCTTCCTTTTTGTTGATGTGATTTTGTAATGATTCTGAAATGTTCTTTTGTTTGACTTGGGAAGACTGTTGGGGATATGCCTTTCATGCTCGATTGGTGTTTGATTCTTGTTCTTAGTGAATTTTTGCCATTACAGCTAGGGCCCCTGTGTTTACTTTTTCCATAATTATAACAAAATTGACTATATGCGGCAAAAATGATGTTTTTAAAATACAATAAATAATTATATTAGAGGCTTATTTATTCATAAATAATGAGATTAATGGATCAGGACATCATTATAAAATTGTTAGGTATGAGGATTTTTTTTTCGTGAATATCAACGAATTGTTGGTAGGAAATAGTTGGACATTTGGTCGTGTTATAGTACTCTTTTTTCATGTTTTGCATGCTGGTGATTTTGGTTATTAATTAAATAAAATAATGCACAGTGAGATTTTGAAAATTTTTTGGTTTAACTGCATCCCATTTACTCATGTAAGAATGAGTCTGATGTTTGTAATTTTGGGTTGAGCTGCTGCAGATGGATCTTCGAGATAGACCTGCACTGGAAGAAATTTTTGATTCCAACAAGTAAGGTTTTATAGTTTTAAATTTTTTAAGGAAATCCAGTTAAGGATATGTTTTTTCTTAAAAAAAAAAATGTTTATGTAATGCTCTAGTCTGTGTAGCTATGGAGACATGGAGTGTTTCCTCTGCTCTGGATGTCTGTAATGAGAGAGAGAGAGAGTGACAAGACAAATTATTGTATCTTTGAAAACTGAAATTTATCATTTGACTTGATCATGTAAAAGTAAAAGGATGATCTTTATGCATTGCTTTCTAAATACTCGCAGGTTTGATGCTGTTATCCATTTTGCGGGGTTAAAAGCAGTTGGTGAAAGTGTGCAGAAGCCTTTGATGTATTATAACAACAATCTTATTGGCACAATTACTCTTTTGGAAGTGATGGCGGCCCGTGGATGCAAAAATGTATTATTTCTTTCTCGCAGAGCTCATTCTACTTGCTTGGTTATAATACTTCAATTCTGACTAGTTGTCGTTGTTTTTACTATTCCAGCTTGTGTTTTCATCATCGGCTACTGTTTATGGTTGGCCGAAAGTGGTCCCGTGCACAGAGGAGTCTCCCATAAATGCTGCAAACCCATATGGGCGAACAAAGGTTATTGCTCTGTTGCTTTTTTTATGAATTTGAAGATTCGGAATATGATTTGGAATTGTGTTTCAATTAACAAGACTTGAGACGATGTTTCAGCTTTTCATTGAAGAAATATGTCGTGATGTACACCGATCCGACTCTGAATGGAAAATCATATTGCTGAGGTACTTCAACCCAGTTGGTGCCCATCCCAGTGGCCATATTGGTGAAGATCCACGTGGAATCCCAAACAATCTTATGCCATTTATTCAACAAGTTGCGGTTGGAAGGCAGCATGCGTTGACAGTTTATGGAAGCGATTACTCAACTAAGGATGGCACAGGGGTATGCCTAATATATATATGTGTCTCAACATTTCTTCACAAACAATTTGTATGGTCTTTGTTCATGGCTTCTTTGTGATGCTCTCCTGCAGGTTCGTGATTATATCCACATTATTGATTTAGCGGATGGCCATGTTGCTGCGTTGAAGAAACTTGCAGACCCTTCAATAGGTATTCCCAGACTCATATCATTTTCAATTTTATACCAAAAACATTACTCACCTTTTAACTGGCAATATCTAAAACGCTCGATCTTTTGTGTTGTTTGATCAGGATGTGAGGTATACAACTTGGGAACTGGGAGGGGTACATCAGTCCTGGAAATGGTAGCAGCATTTGAGAAGGCATCAGGAAAGGTATTACATATTTACATCTCATCTCATCTGTTTGGTTCTTACTCATTGTCATAGTGATTCACTGTTAATTGTGGGATTTCTCAATGCAACATTAAACATGTTGTGAATGTATGTAGTGAAACAAACTAAGTCGGTATCATTTTATTTTATTTTTCATAAAATCCCAAATCGTGTCGTAAAGTAGACATGCCCTAACATCACTTCTGCTTTATGTAGAAAATTCCATTGGTGATGGCTGGTCGTAGACCCGGAGATGCTGAAGTTGTATATGCAGCAACTGAGAAGGCGGAACGCGAGCTAAACTGGAAGTCAGTGCTTCTATTCACAGAAACAATACATACATATATATATATATATATATATATATAGGCCTGTGATCATGTGTGAACTGGTCTTCTGTGCGAGTGTGTAAACTGAAGGAGTGCACCGCAATTACTACATGAATGCACTGTACCTATTCCAGCTCTGTCAACGAGTGCACCGCAACTACTCTCAGTTTTATCACTGGGAGTAATTGTGGTGCACTTGTATAGTAATTGTGGTGCATTCTTTTAGTAGTTCGCAGATTCGCATAAAAAAAACTGATCTGATTCACATATGAACTCAAATATATATATATATATATATATATATATATATGAACACACACACATACATAGACTAACTATAAATTTGATGCTATGATTGAGTTGGTAAATGCATTGCAGGGCAAAGTACACAATAGAAGAGATGTGTAGAGATCAGTGGAATTGGGCCAGCAAAAACCCTTATGGTTATGAAGGATGTGCTCATCAGAATAATAATAATTCTGCACCACACTAGCTGCCTTCCTTCCTCTCAGACTGTTCATCTACTGCATAGTTATATGGTTTATTATTATTATTATTATTATTATTATATACAAAATTCAGTCTTACAGTCAGTGATTAGTGGATATATTACAAACCTGTGCAGCAGCAGTGGTAGGAATATACCATAATATAATATATGTATCTCCTGCTTTGTCATCAAAGGGGCTTATGATGTATAAATTATAATGAGACAGGATGATGTTCTATATATATCTTTGGGGTTATAAATGTAAATGGAGAAATTCCATCCATTCATTACATAAAGTGAAATACAACTTTGTTTATTGCTCCCTCCATATATACCTATGACATGTTATGGACTGCTATATATATATATATATATATATATATATATATATATATATATATATATATATGCAATTATTTTTTAATTTCAAAAGTATAGATATCAAATTTGTATATTTCAATTAAAATGAACAAAATCAAAATTTCAGTTGATGAATGTAAGTGAATATTTTCTGGAAAAGACACGTTTGTAAGTGATTTAGTATTTGGTTGCATAATATAAAATTGACTAAAAATAGGCTTCCTTTGCTCCGAGTGTCCCGAAAAATGACTAAATTCAGAATTTTTTTTTAAAAAAAAGATAACAGAAAATGTTTTCTGTTCACTGAATTTTTCAATTGCATCTTGTGTTTGGTAACCCGAAAATAACTTTAGAAAAATGATTTCCGAGTTTTCGGTGTTTGACAACTTCCTGAAAATGCAGTCGGAAAATGTTTTCCATTGATCAAGGAAAATCAGTTCATTTTTTCGGAAAATGACTTACGAAATTTTTTTCCGTAAGTCATTTTCTGGAATCGCCAAAATGAACGTTCCGCATGTTCTCGACCAAAACCAACTCACCATGACCGAAAATAGATCAAGAGGTGGGAAACCGCCGAAAATCGTCGAAAATAGGCGGAAGTTTTCACTGAAAATCTATTGTTTTACATTTTTTTAAAAATTAAAATTTTAAGTTTTTAATAAATAATATTATTATAATTTTTTATATTTTAAATAAAATAATTACAATGTTTAATTATACAATTCTACCCATTTCCAAAAAATAAACTAAACACACAAAGACAATTTTTCAAAATAATTCAAACACTGAAAATCAAACTATTTTTCGAAAAATAAATCATTTCCAGAAAACATTTTCTACCTTCCAAACGGACCCTTGAATTCGGAAAATGATTTCCTGCAAACACAGCCAATAGTAATGTGAAATGAGAAAATTAATCCTGAAGCTCCGCTCGACGTCGCCGGCGAAGTTCACTGTCCACCGCCTCCAAGCTCGTCGCTGGCTTCCTGCTCCGCGGCTCCGGCGCCTCACTCGCTCACCGCTGGACGCCTGGACAAAAGCTCCATGCTCGTCGCCGGCTGCCTCTCCGCCGTCTCACTCGCTCACCGACGAATGGTAAGTCTTTCTCCTCCGATTCTGGTCTTATTTTTCTGTCTTCAGATCTGGAAAGTGTAAATTTTGATTTTTGATTGCTTGAGCATTGACTCTTGAGTGTAGAAGAAGACTGAAAATTTGAAAACTTTTGATTGCCTTGAGCACTTGAACTTGATTTCTGATTTTTTTGTGTTGATTTGATGATTTCTATTTTCTAGGCTGGATTGAGTTGAAGCCTTGAACATTGATTTTTGTTTGTTTTATTTTATTGTTATTATTTTTTGTATAGTTTGTTTCTCCAACAGATCGATATCAATCATTGTTTATATATCTTTTAGTCTATGTTAAGAGTTTCCCAGACACATTTGAATGCAGACTAATAGCAAAATATAGGCCAATAATGGTAATGTATTTGATTCAGGAAAGTGTATTTGATGGTCATGTATTAAGAATCTCTAGAATATTTGGTAATTTTCTGAGTTGCTTCTGTTCTGTTGATACTCAATGTATATTGAAGTAGAAATGTAATGGTGGGGGTTTAATCTTTCAAGTCTCTTGAACTAGTTTAGCACAATGGTATGCTGAAAGTGAATGATTTGAGGATTAGACACTTGAGTTTTGAGCTTCTTACTATGCTATTTGGTTTGTTTTATAGTTATGTACTTGCATGCTTAACAATAAGCTATTAGTGATTAAGTGAGGTAGTGTTAAGGAGAAGATGCTATTGGTGCTGATGGAATTGTGTCCAGGGTAAATAAAAAGAGAGGCACTAGAGAGGATGGAAAAGTGAGAGATGTCAGGACTTCTGTTCTGATCTTTATTAGTACTCTGTACTTTAGAAGAAAATTTCAAGTTTGAAACTTTATAATAGAATCAGTGGTTAAGAAGAAATTTACGCTTATCGGGTTAGCTCATTTGTAAGCAAGCACCAACTTGTGGGGTAGGTCTAGGATCCAATTCCTTGGGGCCATGCCCCGATGCCCGGCTCGGAGGTTGCCATGGTTATGCTGAGTGGGCACTTGGCATACATTCATGGGAATTAATCTGGTTTGATGCCTTACACATCATACCATTTTGAAAAAAACAAAGCAAGAATTTTATGTTACTGTCTTGTGCTATTGTAAGTTGTAACTGTCGGTCTATAACTGGTTTGGATCACCTGGTTTTTAAACTTTTGAGGATTTTTCCTCAAATGTTGCTGCAGTGTCTCGCAAAAATTGGTTATTGTTAGTAATTACACCTTCAAAGAAGAAAACATAATGCCAATGATTTTGTTCACTACTTGGCTTCCACCCTTCTTTTTTCCCCATTTTATTTGATAGAACATATTATGGAAGGAATCTTTAATTTAACAGGGTAGGCTAAGCCATATTTGAATTTTGAATGCCTGGATTCACTTTCAGCTATACTGCCTAGCTAATGCCTTGATGGGGTAAATTTTGCATGGAAATAAGTCAAATAACTTCGTATTTGTATAGAATCTAAAAGTTGGGTATTTTTTAAGATGCACTGATTTTATTGTTTATTTGATATGTGTCAGATTCATCTGCATGCAGGCACCAATGCTCCACTTAATGTTAACTTCATTAGATCTCAGGACAACATTCTTAGCCTCATCAGAGCCGGAGCCACCCTCATCGAAGCACAACAATCCCATGGCCTCATTGTCAAGACTGGTTTTTCCGGCGACACCCATGTTGCCAACAAGGTC
Organism: Ipomoea triloba; assembly: GCF_003576645.1. Lineage (NCBI taxonomy): Eukaryota > Viridiplantae > Streptophyta > Magnoliopsida > Solanales > Convolvulaceae > Ipomoea > Ipomoea triloba. The sequence continues at coordinate 7,412,805 of NC_044923.1, read as the reverse complement.
CTCTCACTCTACGCCCACCACCACAGCTTTGACGAAGCAAATCTCCTCCTTGACTCGCTTTCTGAACCTGACATCTTCTCTTTCACTCCACTCATTTACGCTTCTTCAAAATCCAGTCTTTTTGATCAAACGCTGAAGACATTTTCGAGGTTGTTGGCTCAACACCTTGTTCCTGATGCCCATATTCTTCCCAGTGCCATCAGGGCCTGTGCGGGGCTATCTGTGCTGAATGTTGGGCAACAAGTCCATGGCTATGTTTTAACTTCTGGGCTTGCATTGGATTCTTTTGTCCAGTCATCTCTTGTTCATATGTATGTGAAATGCAATAACTTGAAAGATGCGCATAAAGTTTTCGACACGATGCCCAGCCCGGATGTGGTTTCTTGGAGTGCTTTGGCAGCAGGTTATGCCAAAAACGGGGATGTGGTTAATGCTGGTAAAGTGTTTGGTGAGGCAGGGCGCTTGGGGATTGAGCGGAATTCAGTTTCATGGAATGGTGTGATTGCGGGATTTAATCAGAGCGGGTGTTTCTTGGAAGCAGTTTCAGTGTTTCAGGAGATGCATTCTAGAGGTTTCATGGCTGATGGAACAAGCATTTCTAGTGTTCTTCCAGCTATTGGTGATTTGGGTAATCTTAGCATTGGCATTCAAGTACATGGTTGTGTGATCAAGTTGGGTCTCAAATCTGATATATGTATAATAAGTTCTCTTATAGACATGTATGGTAAGTGTAGTTGTGCAGTAGAGATGTCAAAGGTCTTTGAAGAAATAGATCAAAAGGACGTGGGCGCTTGCAACGCCATGGTTGCTGGGTTTTCCCGGAATGGTCTTGTGGATGATGCTTTCAAGATTTTTAAACAGTGTAGGGGTGAGGGAATGGAGTTGAATGTCGTTTCGTGGACTTCCATGATTGCTTCTTGCTCACAACATGGTAAAGATATTGAGGCTTTAGAGCTTTTCAGGGAAATGCAGACAGTTGGAATGAAACCAAACTGTGTAACTATCCCTTGCCTCCTTCCAGCTTGTGGCAACATAGCAGCATTGATGCATGGCAAAGCAGCACATTGCTTCTCCCTTAGAAGGGGATTTGCTGATGATGTTTATGTAGCCAGTGCATTAGTTGATATGTATGCTAATTGTGGAAGGGTTGATCTATCTCGCCTTACTTTTGACAGGATGCCTACCCGTAATTTGGTTTCTTGGAATGCCCTAATCGGTGGATATGCAATGCATGGGAAGGCTAAAGAAGCAATTAGGACCCTTCATCTGATGCAAAGCAGTGGACAGAAACCTGATGCGATTAGTTTCACTAGCATTTTATCTGCATGTAGCCAAGTTGGCCTTAGCGACGAAGGGCAACATTACTTTGATATTATGTCTAAGGATCACAGAATTGAAGCCAGACTAGAGCATTATGCTTGTATGGTGAGCCTTCTTGGTCGCGCAGGAAAGCTCGAAGATGCTTACTCCCTTGTCAAGAAAATGCCGTTTGAACCAGATGCTTGTGTCTGGGGAGCATTATTGAGTTCTTGTAAAATCCATCATAATATGAGTTTGGGTGAGGTGGCTGCTGATAAACTATTCCAACTAGAACCGACAAACCCTGGAAACTACATTCTCTTGTCCAATATTTACGCTTCGAATCGCAGATGGAATGAAGTAGACAGAATCAGGGATATGATGAAACATATGGGTTTGAGGAAGAATCCTGGGTGCAGTTGGATTGAACTTAAGAACAAAGTACACATGCTTTTAGCAGGAGACAAATCGCATCCCCAGATGACCAAAATCATGGAGAAGTTAGCCAAGTTGAGCTTGGAAATGAAGAAGTCAGGTGTTTTACCCAACACTGATTTTGTGCTGCAAGATGTAGAAGAGCAAGAAGAGAAGGAACACATTTTGTGTGGACACAGTGAGAAGTTGGCAGTAGTTCTTGGAATTTTGAACACCAGCAAAGGGTCTCCTCTCAGAGTCCTAAAGAATCTTAGAATCTGTGGTGACTGCCATTCCTTCATGAAATTTACATCAAGCTTTGAAGGCAGAGAAATTCTTGTCAGAGACACAAACCGTTTCCATCACTTCAAGGATGGTGCATGTTCTTGTATGGATTATTGGTGATTTGATTCTGTTCTTTACAGAACTATTTGTTGCTGGAGACATTCAAGGCGGATCAGTGACTGAATAGCATTGATACTTGGCTACATTAATGGCCACACCATTGACAAGGTTATCAATTTTCCATTATTCGGGAGCAATCCCAGCCAAGTTGGTTAGATTGTTGACTTGTAACCATAAGGTTGCAAGTTCAACACCCAATGAGAGTGGCCTATTGACCTTCTTGGTTTGAGCCGATTAACTATGGACAATCTATACTGGTTTGTCTCCATGTAGTCCTAATACACACCTTCAACGGCTTCAAGTAGTAGCTGTGAGTTTTCTCGTCACAAAAAAAAAATTCATTATTCAATTAATTTTTTTCTGAATTTATATCCAATTTCTTTTTGCAGGGTTATATATAAAAAGAAAAAAGTTCTAATTTTTAATTACCCTCAATTATCAAAGATCTGATTTTTGCTGTGAATGAGCGAGCTGATTCACAAACTGAGAAACCCAGGGAAGCAGAAGAGAAGAGAAGAAAAGAAAGAAAGTAATAATAATAATAAGAGTTAACTTCTTTTTTGGTCTAGACTTATTAGGGGTTGGACAATTTTAGTCCACCATAAAAAATTTTGCCAAATTTTGGCCACTCCTATTGTGACAGTGTCACTTTTGGTCCTCTGTCCAACTTACCAACTGTTGACCGTCTAAATCTTATGCCATTTATTCAACAAGTTGATGTTGGAAGGCAGCATGCGCTGACAGTTTATGGAAGCGATTACTCAAGTACTCAACTAAGGATGGCACAGGGGTATGGCTAATTATTAACAGACCTACTCTCTTATATGTCTCGAGATCCCTTCATAATTACTATGGCCTTTGTTCATGGCTTCTTTGTGATGCTCTCCAGGTTCGCGATTTTATTCACATTATTATTGATTTAGCAGATGGCCATGTTGCTGCGTTGAAGACGCAGACCCTTCAATAGGTAGACCCGGAGATGCTGAAGTTGTGTATGCAGCAACTGAGAAGGCGGAACGCGAGCTAAACTGGAAGTGAGTACTTCAATTGAATCAATTCACAGAAACAATAAATATATAAACTAACTATAAATTTGATAAATGCAATGCATTGCAGGGCAAAGTACATAGTTGAAGAGATGTGCCAGGGATAAGTGGAATTGGGCCAGCAAAAACCCTAAGTGGATAATAATTCTGCACCACACTAGCTGCCTTCCTGCCTGCTAAAACTCTCAGACTGTTCATCTAGTGCATAGTTATATGGTTTATTATTAAAAACATATACACACTCAAAATTCAGTCTTAGGGCATCCCTATCAGTAGTTAATATTGGGGTTCATGTTAGAATTTATGCCACATATCGGTTGCTCCATTTTAGTGGTTTATTGTGTCCATGTAGGAAAGAGGTTAGGAGGTGGGAGAAAGGAAAAGATGTCAAGGAATCAGGAAAAGTAATAAAAAAAAAAAAAAAAACAAATGGTACTTACGCGCCTAGCGGGGCGCGCAGCAGTGCGCGAAATGAGCACCTGCGTTTGTAGGTAGCCTATTCTCTCCAGTTGTGGGGGCCACAATGTACTTTCCATACTAGTTTGAACCCTATTCCAAGTTATTTGATCTGACATTATTCTCTAAAAAACCATTGATAGTGATGCTCTAAGGGAGCTTGGAATAGTGGAGTTGCGCACAGCAGGTGCCCAGTGAGTGCACGTGCCTGTTGGCCACGTCGCGCCTGAAAGCTACTTAATTTATTATTATTTTTTAAAATAATTTTTGTTTTATTTTATTTTTTCCCTCCTCATCTTCTCTTTTCTAATCACACTTACAAAAACTCATAAAAAATCGTGAAATATCTCCACTACTAAGGATGTTCTTATAGTTAGTGATTTGTGGATATATTGCAAACCTGTGCAGCAACATTGGTAGGAATATAATATAATGTATTTCCTGGTTTGTCATCATAGGCTTATGATGTATAAATTATAATGAGACAGGATGATGTTCTATATAATATTTCTTTGGGGTTATAAATGTAAATGGAGAAATTCAATCCATTTATTACAGAAAGTTAAATGCAACTTTGTTTATTGCTCCATATATACTATGACATGTATGTTATGGATTGCTATATATGAAATTGTTTTTACTTTCAAAAGTATAGATATTACATTTTGTACTCCGTATTGCATTTTTTTAAAAAGATTTTTGAAAAATGAGATAGATGATGACACTTGCATTGCGGATTATGATGTAAAAATTACATTCGAATTATATACTTGCAATTAACATAATATGTACTTATAAATAAATAGCAGGTACATACTAGTTTAATTGTAATACATTATTGTAATTTATTAACTGTAGGTATATAATCGTATACATTTTAGATTAAGATTTACAATGTAAGGTAACCCATGATCTATGGTATAACAATTGCTAGGTAACATTTACATGTTTTGAATCTAAGGAAAAAGTTCAACTTATGCAATTCGACCAAAATTTGACCACTTGATGAAGTAAATTATTTTGGGTCGGGTTGGAAGTGATCGAGAAATTAATTAGATGGTTGAACGATGTGGTCGGAAAGTTAGATGGGAATTTGACCATACGAGGTCAAGAGGCTCAGCGTGGAGTGGTGTAGGTCGGGAGCCAAAAGTCCACCTCAAAGGTGCAATAAATGTCCTATATATAGAAGGGAAAGAGGGGACACATGCCTGGTGGCTCTCCACATGTCCTAGGTAGATTTGGTGATGAGATTATACTTGCCAAATGTCCTTAGAGATTTGACACATGAAGGGGTGCTTGGATATTAAGTTTAATAATAAAATACAAAAAAAAAAAGAAAAATTCTTAACTAAACACTAACTAAAATACTTTATTAACGATAGATGAGATTATGGCGTAATTTTATGGAAATATGGAATATAAAGATAGAGGGGGTGTAATTTGCAATCATTATACAATGAACCATGATCTACTCTAGAAAGTGAAATATTGAAGTAAGATATATTTTTAATATATTGATTACATTATTTGTGTATTGAAGGTTTATTATTTGAAACTTTGAAAGTAGATTATTTTTGTATTGAAGATTCATTATTTAGGAATATAATAAATAATAAACTTTCAACATAAAAATAATATATCTTTAATATATTAAAAATGTCTTTTATATTAATGATCGACCTTACAAAGTGAATTACCATCTAGGTATAATTTGCCGATAATTTGCAATTATTATTGCATGGACCATGGTCCACACAGCTATGTAAACCAAAAATAAAAAGTACATTATTTTTGTACTGAAGGTACATTATTTTTGTACTGTAGGTACATTATTTTAGGGTACATAGCTGTGTGGACCATGGTCATGTACCCTAAAATAATGTACCTTCAGTACAAAAATAATGTAATTTTTATTTTTGATTTACATAGCTGTGTGGACCATGGTCCATGCAATAATTTGCCGATAACTTGTGTGCCGCGCAAAGGTAAGGAAATATTGAAATCAATTCAAAAGCCCAAATGCAAGTTGCAAGTGAAGGGCCCACGTATGGCCCATTTCTGATAAAATTGAGTACTCCTCACGTGTCTATGCTGACAGCCGTGTCTGAGGTCCAACCCCCGCTCACGGGCAAATTATACCGTGCACCACGGTGTACACAACAATGTGCACTATGTACGTAAACGACGTCGTTTTGAGCATTGTAAATTAATTCTTCTTTTTTTTTGAAAATCATTTTTTCCATTTCGGCTGGTCTATGTATTTATGTTAATATTATGTGTATTCTAGGTAATCGTTTTGTGTATTCCAGGCAATCATTCTGTGTATTCTAGAAAACCGTTTTGTGTATTCATGTTAGTAACATATGTTGTGATGTGTTTGTGCATTCGAATGTTTAGGAGGATGAGTTATGTGTATTTTGTGTCAATATTATGTGTATTCATGTTATTAGCACATGTTGTGATGTGTTTGTGCATTCGAATGTTAGGAGGATGAGTTCTGTGTATTTTATGTCAATATTCTGTGTATTCTGGACAAACATTCTGTTAATTCTAGGCAAACGTTCTATGTATTCTAGATAATGATTATGTGTATTATAGATAATGAATTCCCTGGAGTCATTCGCGTCCGCGTCCACTAACGTCGAAACGACGTCGTTTTGGACTAGGGCGCACATTGCTATGTGCACCGTGGAACGATTGCTACTCACCGGCAATTTATATCGTAGATCAGGGTGCACAATGCATTGTGCACTCCGTATCAAAATGTTAGAAGGATGAGATTCTGTGTATTTTACGTCAATATTCTGTGTATTCTATTTTGTGTCAATATTCTGTGTATTCAGGTAACTGGTCTTTGTATGTTAGGCAACTATTCTGTGTATTCATGTTAGTAACACAGATTGTGATGTGTTTGTGCATTCGAATGTTAGGATACACAGAATATAAGCCCAAGTATTATCTCTTATGTTCCATGTTTTTCAAATTTCACACTGTTGTTTAAATATTCACATTTTATCGTGTGTATTTTTATGATATGATGAACTTGTGTGTTTTTTTGTTCTTGCTTCTTCGTCATTGTTTTTGTTTTTCAAATTACAGTTATATTTTAGTTTAAAAAAAAAAACTATAATGAGATCCATATTGTTACGACACCGTTTTGGACCAGGGTCCACAACGCATTGTGGACTCTGGCCCACGGTATAACGATCCCACTCACCAAACCTTTTACAAATGACAAATGAAAAATAGTGTATTTCTATTTTTCATTCTCAATTTTTACTTTCATATACAAAATCTTGATAAAGACATTTGTATTAGGATCCACATAAAAAAATTATTTGTATATGCTACATTAGGAATAAAAATTTAGGAAGCACGATTTGAGAGTCCATGTTGTAGAACTCATGACAATTTCACCTAAACTTGATTATTTATAAGTTTGCGTTTTCCACATTAGAGTACCACCATTGTGACTTTTTTTAGAGTTTTTTTGTGGGGCCAAGTATAAGGTGGAGAAAAAAAATAGGAGAGAGAAATGTGACTTGTGAGTACCTCATGCAAGAAATGATATTTTGTGAGGCTCACTTAGAAAATAAAAATTAAAAATAGCCTATTCTAGTGCGCATTGCACACACTAGATGCGCCAGCACGCGCCCGGGGATGTGTAAGCCTTTTTTTTTCTTCAATATCTCTCTCCTACATAGCGTGAAAAATCTTGCAAAAATCTAACTAATGAGATTGCCCTTATGTGCTATGAAAAAAAGTTATACTGCGTATTTAATATTAGTGTATAAAATTTATATGATTAGAAATTATATTAAAGTAATACTCAATCCGTCCTATTTATGTGTTTGATTTGATTGAGACTTGATTGAAGTTATTTTGAATTTAATTTTTCATAACATTAAGTTTAATATTAATATATAAAATTTATATATTTAGAAACTACATTAGATGTACTATAAAAATAAAAATTTAAATTTAAAGATAATTAAAAACTAATAAAGAAAATAAACAAAAAAAAAAAGAATTGACTTGACTAATAAACAATAAATAAGACAGGTAAAATGAAACATAGAGAGAGTATTAAACAGAAAATGTTTAATTTATAGCTAATGAAAAATGTTAAAACATTAATCAAAGAAAAAAAAATTGAGTTAACTAATGAATAGTAATTAAAATTAAAATACATAAAATGGAGTACTATATTACTCTATGAAATTCATACTTTTTACTTTTTTTTTTTTAATTTTGTACTAACATATCATACTTTAATTTATGAATAAGATTAAAAAAGATCACTTAATTGAACATTAAAATGCACTTATGTCATTGAAAAAAATACAATTGGCTTATCAAACAAGATTAAATTGTGCCAGTAAAGTCAATGAAAATGATTTTCGGTCAAAGAAAAATAGTTTGATTTTCTGGAAAATGACTCTAGATCCAACTACTTCTTCTTCCTAGTTTCTTCTGAGAATGCTTCATCGATTTTCTTCCGCCATTCTCTGCTTTCTACCTTGGTTGGTTTTCGACGGAAAATAGTCTAGTTTCTACTGGTTTCTGACATAAACCAATCTGGTTTGTACTGGATTCCATCGAAAACAAGTAGAAACCAATACTCTTTTAAAAAAAAAATAGTTTACTTATTATTTGGAAAAAAAATAGCTTGGCAAAACATAGTTGTCAAATCATTTGTTTTTTTTTTGTTAATAACAATTAAAAATTTTAAATATACAATTCTACATATTTATCAGAAAATGAACTAAACACACAAAGACAATTTTCTAGAATACAACCAAACACGATAAATGAAAAAATATTTTCTGAAAAATAATTCATTTTCTAGAAATCATTTTCATGATTTTCAATCACGCCCTAAACTTAAAATTAAGGGTGTTAAAGTGGGTCGAAGCCTGCGGGTTAACCCACACCCGCGCCATAGTGGGGCGGATTAGAGTCATAAAAGATGTGGCCCGTATTAACGAGCTTAGCCTGTGAACGCCCGCAGCCTACGTAGAGTTAGCCCGTGCAGGACAATCCGCGGGCTAAGACTTGTATATTAAAAATAAAAAATAAAATCTCTCCAATATGCTCTTTAGGCCTTCACCATTAGTGCAATTTTCATTGGATTTTGCAGCATTTATGCCACATGGAAGAGAGAGTGTGAGGTGAGAGAATGGGAGAGGTCTCCCTGCCAATACCAAGGTTTTCCAGAGTTGTGGGTCGCACCCAAAAGAAGAAGAAAGCATTAAATTCGCGTGAGGGACACCAAAAGGTGCCCAGCCTGGCGCGTGCACGTCACGCGCCCGGCTGTGTGCGTAAATGTATATTTTTTAATTTTTTATTTTTGGTTTTTTTATTTCAGGCTTTGTTTTCCTTATTATTATTATTATTTTTTTCACTGTTCTCTCATTTCTCTCTACTATTTGGCAACATAAAAACTTGTGCTAAAATTCTGTTTATTGGGATGGCCTTACTGTGTTTGCTTGTATATATGATTATATATGTAAGGTGTGTCCTTGTTTCTGACTTTGTCGTGCTCTCTCTCTCTATATATATATATATATATATGTGGTTCAATTCTTTCTCAATTCATAATTTCTTTCGCATTATTTTTGGGTGAGTTATATATATATATATATATGTGGTTCAATTCTTTCTCAATTCATAATTTCTTTCGCATTATTTTTGGGTGTAACTCAGAATTTCCACCGTAACTATTATAATAACATACCATTATGTTTCTAAAACCCTAGTTTCATGTCAAACTAACCTTTACATGTAATTAGCCAAAGAACATGCGGATTTTGCGCAAATGTTTCACTAATCCCGCCCTACTTTTACCTTTTTCGATCTCTTGAACCGAAAGGACTACTAGAAAAAGAAAACTGATAGTTTTAAATACTGATTCTATTATATCGTAGTATAAGTTCATACGAATGAACTCATGACGTGCCAAAGACCTTGTGGTCCAGTTGCATCAAACCCTTCCCTTTATACGGGAAGTGGTGGGTTGGAGTCTCAGGGGAATCAATACTGATTCTTGTGCTTCAATAGGTTGAGAAAGTAATGCATTGTAATAGAGTTAGTAGAATTTAAAAAAAAAAAAAAAAACACACACTAGATCACTGTCATTAGCAAAAATTTATATTTTTATCAAAAGGTTGTACTAAAATTTGTACATATTATATCTTTAATTCTGTATATATTTTAAATTATTCATGAAATAAATATGTTATAAATTAGAGTCTAAAATGGCGTTCTTTCATTACAAGAAAACAAAAAAGACACATTTCACATTTTTACATTTAAATTTAAATAAATTAAATTTTTTACAATTTCTTCAGAGGAATCTTGGGGTTCAACTAAAAAAAAGAATATATAGTGGGAGTAAGTGATAAATTAATTTAAAAAAAGAAAAGAAAAGAAAACAGTTAAAACAAAATAACTAACAGTGAAAACCCATTACAGTTCCATCACTTACAGAAACAGACACTCTACAATCTGCTTTAGCCTCGACGTGGTGGGTAAAAAAGTGGAGCATCCGGACCCGACCCGCCATTTCCAATCTCGACTCGATCTCCAACTCAGGCCCGACCCGGAACCCGCTGAGCCCATCAGTAACCGTGGGGCCAACGGTGAGCGGCTGCCCAGCAGCGGAAAGCGGGAACGACTGAACGGAAAACGTGGCGGCCATGTACTGGGTCTTGCCGGCGCGGATCTTTCCGGCGGGGATGAACATGAAGCCGACCTGGGTGCCGGAGTAGAGGAGCAGAAGGGAGCTGTCGTAGTGGGTGAAGACGGCGCGGTTAGGGTTCTGGACGGAGACGTATTGGGAGAAGGTGAAATTGACGGTGGAATTGGCGGTGGAGAAGGTGGGGAGCTGGATGGCGTTGACGGTTATGGTGGGGTCCTTGGGCTTGAAGACGGTGAAGTAGACAATGAAGACGACGATGAGGAGGAAGATGAGGAAAATGGTGGCCACGATGCACGAAGCTAAATTTGTGCGCCCACTCGGGGGTTTGTGATGATGAGGATGATGATGAGGAGGATGAGGAGGCTTCGCCATACTTGAGATCTGATGATCTGTAACTTCTAACCTAAATTCTTGAATTTAGAATGGATTTTATTTGAATTTTTTTTTTTGTATGTATTTCTGTTGAAGGAGATGAGGGTTTGTGGGGGAAAAGAGGAGGAAAATGATGGAAGTAGACAGCAGAGGACTATGGGGAGTGACTAACATGGACAAAAGGGAAAAGATATTCAAGTGTGAAATAGAGACTTTTGTTTCACTATTTTTGTCTTTTTGCCTCCTCTTTTTTATTTATTTATTTAAATTTCTTCTGGTGTTTTCCCTTTTTTTTTTGGTTGTATTTTTTTTTAATGTTTACAGAGCACCTACCTTTTGAGTAGGTCTTAATTATAGGATACACCTTTAAATTCATATTATACAGACTGACCCAATTAAGGGATAAAGTACTGACCAGATTGATTTTTCGTATTATACTATACAGACCGATTCAATTAAGGGGTATCAGATTGATGTTTTCATATGAGAAGGGATTTGAATTCTTCACATCTTTTAAAGAATGAAAATACATAGTCACTTACGTCAACCAAACTGATTACATGATTACATATATCGTTAATTGATGGGCTTATGTTTTTATTAAGATGATAAAATTTAAGTTCAAGCTTTAGATAAATTATTAAGTTGAGAGTTATTGACTTATTGGGTGTTTGATTTATATTTTTATTCACTGTATAAAACATGAAATTTGTATTTTGACTTCCCAAGGGCCAAATGGTATGTAGGAGCATTACTTTAAGGATTGAAGAAAAGCAAAGTATATGCCAGGAATTTAGGAACATTACTTTGAAGTTTGTATTTGTATATACCAAATTTTTGCTTTGTTGAATCTAATTGTATTGGTTGGTTGGACCAGACAAAGGTCTAACTTTATCCTCTTCTTTCTTATACAAAATTAAAATATTAAAAAAAAATTTATCTAGTACAATCAAACCCACTCAAAATAATGTTTCAAACACTCACATGCTAATTTAATGTCAATTTTCTAACAATCTCATCATCAATGAAAATTGATTTTCACGAAAAGAAAATCGATACTATAATGTTCCACAGATGATCCTTGCATATGATAAGTATGTATCAACCTTTGAAGTAGTCTTAGTACAGATATATTTACTTTATTGGGTGTAATAGATACAATATCTTTGAATTGTCTTGCCATTAGTGTAAACAATGATGTATCTTACATCAGAACCCCCAACGACCTTTGTCTAGTTCTCATTAGTGTATCCACTTTAGCCGTGAAGCACATTTTCTAATTTTGTAGGAGTTTCTAAACAATTTGAGCCCTTATAAACAACAATACTTATCACTTGCTTAGGACATAATTTTGTCCATTGACTATAGATTTTGTACCTAATTTAGTCCTCTATCTATTTATTAGCAAAATCATTAAATGAGTATTAAATTTGAGGATAAAATTTGAATTTCAATAATTGAGGGACCATTTCATGCATTGTTTCAATAGTCAAGGGACTGATTTGAGAATTCACTATTTTATGAATTTTGTTATATCTTAATTTTTTTTTCCTTTTTTAATTTTTGAACTGTAAAAAAAGAATTATATCACAATCAAGCACTAATTGTGTGTCTATTTTACACTCTTTTTCATTTTCAAGATTTTCAGTGCGATGGAATAAACATATGTGTGTGTGTGTGTGTGTATGCGCGCGCGCGTGTTTCATTTAAACTTGTGTTCATCCACAAGTTTTAATATATATAGATGTGAAGTTATAACTTGTGGTTTTCCATTAAACCGATTGAAGGTCAATTAAATAAATAAATATGAAACAACTCTAATCTATGTCATATTTTAATGAGCTTTTTAAAATTTAAATTTTAATCGAAATAGTTTTTCCAACATAATTAATTTGCTTAATTTATCAATGATTAATTAATTCAATTAAATCTTGATCCAATCTAGCAAATGACCACTCAAATCACACATTTGTCCTTTTTAATAAGGTCATAAATTTTTTATTTTTATATTGTTAAAATAAAACTAATATTATACAATATCAAGTGAAATTATACAAAATATATGAAGATTTGTATTTGTAGAATTAACTATAAAATATTTAGCAATATTATGTGATTTTGTGAAAATTGTATATATTGCTTGATTTAAAATTGCATAATAATTGCATGTTAATTGCTCAAATGGAACACAATAACTTCATAGTTTGAAATTAAAACTTAGGAATGAATTGTAGTTTAGATGAAACAACACATATTTTCATCGGAGTGAAAAATGAAAGTCTTGAAAATGAAAAAGAAAGTGTAAAATAGACATACAATTAGTGGTCGATCATGGTATAATTCTTTTACTATAGTTCAAAATCTAAAAGTGGGCAGATCCCTTGTGGGCACCTACAATTTAGCCATGTTTACTGAGTCACTAAGTTACTGTAATTTACATCCTGCTAAATACTTTATCAGACCGGCCGTGGTGTAGGGAGCTCTTAGAGTTGGAGATTCAACCTTTTAGTGGAGGTATTGCTTCATTTTCTTATTTGTTGGAAACTTGATAATTGAAATAAATTTTAGTTTCGCATTTGAATATAATAGTCGGTTATGAATAATCGACCGAGAAAACATCTTGAAGTTTGGTTTCAAACATTGGCTACACACTTGTTTCGGTCGGCTTTAGTTGATTATACATTTATACTACGTAGTTATTTGAATTTTTTGTTTTTAGTTATTTTAATTATTACTTAAAATTTGACAATTTCACATCCATAATTATATGGCAGCTTAATTGGGTTTTGCTCAGAGATGGGTCAATCTGATTTTAGAATGTATGTCAATTGTGAGTTACTTTGTGCTAAATTAGGGGAATGAAGTTGGACCAATAATTCATTCTAGGGGGCTTCGTTAAGGGATTCATTATGTCCATATTTATTCACTCTTGTGGGCCTTGTGGCTGAAGTTTTCAATGCAGTGTTGCCTAGAAAGGAACTGCAGGGAAGATTACATAGAATTTTAGTGGCTAGAAGAACTCCTCTAGTATCCCATCTCCTTTATGCGGATAATAGTTACATATTTTTGAAAGCCAACCGAGACGAAGCACAAGAACTAAAATCTCTCCTTAACCATTATGCAATGGCATCAGGTCAGGCAATAAATTTTGAGAAATCCTCTCTGTTTTAGCAAAAATGTTAACCATGATCTAAGGGATTTAGTGGGGAGTATTTTGGGTGTGAGGAGTGTGGGGGGTTCGGGGACTTATCTTAGCCTTCTTATGATTGTGGGTATAAATAGGAGGGAGATATTTGACTTAATAAAATATAGAATCTTGAAACGCACTAATGGCTGGAGACTGGAGTCATAGATTTTTGTTCAAGATGGGTAGGAAATCTTTGTGCGTTCCTAAAAGGTGTGTTAGAATCAAGGGCTTACCACGCACGAAAGCTATAGCTTGTACTGAAGGGTGTAACTTTATTTCCTTACTTATAGTCTACCATCACATTGTTCGAGACATGTTGAATGCTGAACTTAGCCTTTTTATCCTTTACCAACATTCGCCTAACAACCCCAAGCCACAGGGTTGTTCATAGCTTCCGGTCATCAATCAGGGATTTCTCTTTTCATTTAGTTCTTAATATATAATATCAAAAACTTGCTAGCTAGGAGATTTTTCTCAAGTATTTGTATTGTTTGCCAGTGGCGGATCCAGAAATTTTAGTAAGTGGGGGCGAAAATTTTTCTTAAACCGTAAAATATTTAGGAAATATAGTCATAGATTTGTTGTATATAAGCGAAGAATAAAACACATCAAAATTTTATAAAAATACTCGTAACAAAATATAAAAAATAATTAATTTGATAAAATAATTCAAATAGAAAACACATTATAAATTGAATCACTTAAAAAGAATGTAGTTATAAATATTGTTGGATATATATAGACAAAAAAGTAAAACACACTTGAAACTTTATAAAAGACAAAAAATAAAACAACACCTGCTGCTCAGCAGAGTCAAACCCACGCCCTCTACTTTGTGAAAGCACGCACCAATTCAACCATCTCAGCTAACTAACCAATTGTTTACTTATATCATTTTTCATATACTTCTATCTAAAACTGTACTATACATACATATATACATACAAGAGCTATATAGGGGGTGGGGGTGGGGTGAGTGGGGGCAGCTGTCCCCACTGCCCCCATGCTGGATCCGCCTCTGTTGTTTGCTAAGCAATCTGCAAATCGGACAGCTCATGCATTAGTTAAGATGTCTGTTTCTATGCATAATTGCTCGGCGTGGTTTTTTAACCCTCCTGACTTTATTTGTAATATCTTATTGTTGGACCTATATAAATGAAAGTGTTATTTTTTCAACAAAAAAAAAAAAAAAAAAAATTGTTCGTGTACTTACCTAGGATACCTAAGATTAGTGTTAATAGGCTAATAATGCTAGTATGGTCAAAGAATAATAACAGTATGGTAGGAATAATGCTAGTATGTAATATATATATATATATATATATATATATGCAACAAAAGAGCTTAAGGTGCGCTCGCTTGTGTTCAATATGTAGCATAATTGTATTCGAGTCACGATAAACTTCAATTTTACACTTTGAGCATGTGACGACTCCAAGAAGAATAAACGAATAACATGAACTTGAACAATATATTTTTCCTGCTTTCTCATCTTCATATACAATGGATTTATTTATACTAAGTTACTAATACCTATAATAATTAGCCTACCAAAATTATACTAACTATACAAGGTAATGATATATTATGATATACACAATTTTCTTCTAATTTAGGCACAATATTAATTCTCCCACTAATTAAGTTGTACCATACTAATTATCTTACTAATTCTAGAAACATAATTAATTTTTCTTAATTAAGCTATATAATTACAATTAAGGGCATATCGTTCTCCACCTCTTTAAAAAAAGCACCCTGTCCTCGAGGTGTAGAGAGGAATATAATAAACACATCTTTATTGAAGCGGTTCATGCAACTTTAGATAGCGGCTAGTTGGCAAAACAAATGATTGAAATGGTTCTCGAGCTTGATCGTGACACATAAATGACTTCCCTTTTGACTTGTATTGTTTAAAAATATCTCTTGCTCCCCAATATTGAGTTCCGAGTCTGAGGTGTTACTCACAAGTCTTGTCTCAAGATAATCCTCAAGAGACTCTAAGTTGTTGAAATCTTGAGTGTTGCTTTCATCGTGTGAGTGGTTAAGAAAAGAACTGTTGCTATTGATAATTTCTTTGGACTCTGGGCTACTTAGTTCTTTTTGAAAAGTTGGATTAGAATAATTAAGAGTGTAGCATTCCAAAGTGTCATCTTGATCTGTAATTCTCCACACACAACCATCCTCTAAATCGGGATATTTAATGTCTAATACACAACACCCATTGCAAATATTTTGGCCATGAAGAGCTTGTTTGGCTATGAATACATCCAAGATAGACTCAAACCATACCAAAGCTAGGAAGGTTTAACTTTCATCCTTCAAAATATGAATATATTGTACGGGTTCTTTCGTAGAAAAGATCTCATACAATACAAAATCATCAATTGAATATCATACTTGGTGTACAAAAATGAATAAGAATCCAAAAATATTTTTCATAATAATGTAAACTTTTCTATTGCTGTATTTTTTTCAATTTTTTATATACAAAATAATAAGTAAAATAATAATATATTTCTCTGTTTCTTAATCCTCATACACAATGGACCTATTTATACTAAATTACTAATACCAATAATATTATCCTACTAAAATTATACTAACTATACAAGGTAATACAATATACACAATATCTTCCTACTAATCTATAATCAATCCTCCTAATAATTACACACATTAATTAAGTCCCTATTATTTCTTATACTTTTATTTGTATCACCTTGTTCCCAATAATATGTGGCCAAAACCATCAAGTTAAATTAGAAGAGAATATGCAGAAGTTGGATAATGATACTAAGAAGAGCAGAGTTGTTCCCACAAGGAAGGAGAATCCATATCTAACCAAACTTGATTTTTACTTATTATTCAACTTCTCTTAAATATATATCCCAAAATATCAAAGAGTCATCATAGTGAGAAAGTTGAGATCCAAAAAGGGGGGGAAAAAGGGGGCTTTCAGACCACACACAAAAGAGTTGATCCTCCACCTATATAATCATCAATCACTGCTATATATTAGGACCCTTCTGTCCATCTATACTATGGACTTCACTGCCCATTCTCTCTTCTTCTTCTTCTTCTTCTATACACACATTTTACTTCTTATCATCCTCCTCCTCCTCCTTCAATAGCCTCTCGAGCCGGACATCCATGAGCTCCGACACAGTCTGAAGAAATTCAGTTTCATCCCTACTGCCCCGAGCACCCATAGCCTCGCGAACTATCTCCTCAATCGCGGATTCCTTGTTCAGATTCTCCCTGCACATCATGCTGCCAATTCCGAAAGGCGTTAGTCCTCTCTCTGCCCCTTTTTTCAATAGCATTGTCGAGATTCGCAGCACTCGAGCGCACTCCAATGACAGCTCCCACCCGTAGAATCTCAGAAGTGCAATGTCTTCCTCAGCGTCCAGCGACTTTATGTACTCGATCGCCTCTGCTGAGAATGGCTGCCGGGCTTGTGGCCAGTACAGCCAATCAAATGTGCAGTCTTCAAACTGCACAAAATGTTTCACCATATTCTTATCACACAAATCATCAATGCAAAGACAATTATCTAATCTGGTTGAGGTACTACATTGTAACAGAGTCAGTAGTACTCAAAAAAAAAATAAAAAAATCTAATCTAGTTGACTATTATGAACTAACTATTATATAAGTTCTAATTCATATGCATCAAATTCATGTATATTTCCTAAGATAAAAGGATATAACATGCCCATTTTATACTAGCATAATGTATGGAGCAAAAATAAAAGGCCTTACTTTCTCGGGCAAGCAGTAGCCGTGATCTATTGGGGTAAGCATAGTGCGCCTGTTTTCTCCTTTGTTCACCAAAATGTTCCCGGCATGCCTATCTGCATTGGCAGTTCTTATATCGAAAACGCTGATCTTATGCACTTCCTCCACCGGGAAATCCTGAGGTCCAATGTCCTCGCAATTTCCACAGTTACTCATGAACAACTGGAGTGAACCGATTTTGATGTTCTCGGGTGACCACTGAAATCCATCGGGGTAGTGAAAGCCATTGTGCAAGCATTGAACGAGGGCCGTTGGAGGCACCCCGGAGAAGCCAATCTCCCCGCCATTGGAGAATGAGCGAGGGCCGGTTTTTGGATGGTCGAGTAAAAAGGCTGCAACCTCCCTAAAGGCACCTTCCCCAACTTTGGTTCCCCTCTTGAGCCCCTCACCAGTTGGTGATAAAGGTAGGTTCTGAGGGTTATTCACAGCCAACGGTTCCTCATCGATAGGCTTAAACACAGCAACATACTTGTTCCCTGATCCATCCAACATAAGGTAGGTTCCCCCGGTGCCTTCAGACGATCTAATAGGCGTTTTGCCTTTCACCAACCCATCAAGTGCAGAATTGATCAAATCCCACAAAGACTGAGGCAATTTAGCCTTTGGATTGACAATAATTGGCTCCAAAAGGACATCTGGGGAATTCTTGTTTTTTGTGGACAAAGCTTGGAGATCTCGGGTAGGTTCTTTAACTTGTGGGTTCTCGTTCCAATTCGCTGTCGCTGCTGCAACAACAGACAGCTCAACATCCCTATCAACGGGCTTCGCCCAAACCTTAGCCGATTTCTGAACTACCAAGTGAACCACAGCATCAGCAGTGTTCTTATTGATATCATCAATGAGCCTCAAGTCCTCAAGCTTCTCACCATTACAGAACAGATCCTTATCCTCAAGATCAAAGTAGCCATTCCCTTCCTTGGCAATCTGTCTCTTGAGATACCCAACATTCTGATGCCTATCAACATGGAACTCAAAATCCTGCCCACAAGTGGTGCTAACATTGATGACAAGGAGATCAGAGAGCTTAAGTATGAGGTGCAGGAAATTCCCATTCACAACACCATAGTCTCTCACCAAACAATCATTCCTGGACAGCTCCCTCCCTCCAAAAACTAGCTTCTGTCTCTTCACTACAAACCCTTGGCATGTTTGTATCCTCAGCTTCACTGAAGCTATGGAATCAGACTTCAAAACACGCATGGGAACCACAGAACCGCCGACCGTTATATAAATCACAATCGACTCGTTCGTGCAAAGCCCCAACGGGGCATTATTGCTGCTGTGCCTGCTAGACCTCACTGACTCTTCTTGAAAAGGACTTGACAAAGCCACATCCACAGCAGACATTGTCAACTTCTTTCTATAGGCTTATAAATTCAAGGATCCCTTTCTTCTTATTGCCTACAAAAGATTCCTATTCTCCCAGAAACAATGTAAGAACAACAATAAATAGATATTGTTTCAGAGGAACAATGGATAGGCAAAATTACAAGAAAAATTGGACCCAAAAATAACCCTAATGAGAAAAAATGAAGCTAAATATATGCACACACAAAAAAAATCTATAAAATACAAAAAAAATTAAATTAAATTAAATATTGAAACAAGAAACAGAATTGGATCCAAAGAACCAAGCCTGAAACACCCAAACTTTGTCTTCAAGGCAGATTACATTACAGGGAATGCCCTAATAGGGGAGAGGGAGGGTATGATCAAGAAACTCCAAAGATGAGAGCTTTTCAAGATTATCACTGAAAAAACCCCCCAAAATCATCAAAATGAAAACAAAAAAACACAAAAATTAAATAAATAAAAATTCAAATGACACCCCAGGGGAGAATGCAGAATGCAGATTGCAGAATGCAGAAGATGTTGGGGTGAAAAAAAACGTTTGGCTCAACTACTTTTTATTGTTTTCCCAAAGAAGAGCGGATTCTTTACAAACTGAAAGAATCAAAGGACAAATGGGCAAGCGAGACTGACTTTATAAAATTATTGGGAATGAGATGTTCCACAAAGACAGATGAAATTTGAGAGCTTGTGGCATTTCAGTTCCGATGAATTCTCCTGGTTCTTGAATCTCAGGTAAAGATGTTGAAGAGAAAGAAAACCACCCCGGAATTATAGCCGTTGGGTTTGCATTTTGCGTTTGACTGAAAATTTCATCGAAGTTTATGGCCTGATTGAAAACTGTCACTTTGCGGATATATAATACTTTACTGTTTTTTTTTTTTTTTTTGGAAAATAATATTTAAAAAAAAAAAAACTGGAAAATAATACTTTAATACCCCAAATTATAATATTCTAAAGTTCAAAGTTCAAACTTCAAACCATCATTTTTTGCTATTGTTTGAAATTACTCTTTATCTCTTTATTAATACTTGTGGTAAATACAGGCCATGTGCGATTAAATAATGTCAACGAACAACAAAAAACTAGTAAAGCTGAATGATCGAAATAAATAAAGGAACACATGAATCTTATAAATATTAGAAGATGTAATTTTAATTTCAGATGATAAGAAATAGAGAAAATAAGACTTTTTTAGTTTTGTTTTTTCTCTTCAATTATATGCTTATAGTTTTTTCCCTCTTGAATTTCTTCTCAATTATTTTAAAGTGGTGATTTTCCCCCTCCATGTTAAATAGGTTATTAGATTATTAAAAATAAGGGCAAAACATGTATTTCAAGTCGTTTTTCTTATCCAACAAATTATTGTTTATATGTGAAAATCAGAATAAATACAACAAAAAAATAGACACTATTTTGTAAATATTATAATTATAATTTTAAACTAGCTAGTAACGACATAATTAATACTTAAATACAAATTTAGTAATAATGAATTATTTTGTGTTTAAGTTGTAATTTTGTTTCTAGCATTAGGTTAAAGTTATACTTATGATATTTACAAATTGTGTTTATTCTTTTTCACGTTTATTCTGGTTCCCACATTTAAGCAATAATTTATTGGAGAAAAAAATGAAATACATATTTCCCCCTTATTTTTAACAATCCAAAAGCATATTTAATAGGCAGGGAAAAATCACCATTTTTAAAATAATTGAGGGCAAATGTGGATACATGAATAATTCATGGGGAAAAATGTTATAAATGCATAATTCAAGGATAAAATTGTCATTTTTCCTAATAGATATTATTATTTAGTATAATGTTTTTTAAAGAAATGCATTCAACTTAGTAGGTATTGTGTTTCAAATATATTAAATTTAGCTTTTAGCAAATGCAAATAGTTATCCTTATAATTGGTTCTATTATAATTAGATTTTGATCTATACCATAATAAATGAAATGAATATGTTTTGTTCACAATAAGCCAATGATGCATATATTTATCCAAATAATATATAAATGACCAAAAAAAAGTTTTAATTATTAAAAAAAAAGTTAAAATTAACAGAAGTTAAATTTTTAAATAAGAAAATCATATTAAAATAAATACAAATTATTCATTAATTAAAATTATTATTACATTAAACTATATTTATTGAAACTACATATACATATACACATATGTATTCATGTGTTTGTATTTTACATAGTAAGGGTAGAACTGACAAAATAAAAAATATTGGGGATAAACTTGGTATAAATTATAAAAGTACAGAACACAGAGTATCAAAGATAAGCATTTAGTGTCACTTACAGTTCTAACAAGTTTTTAATTTCAATTAAGGATGAGGAAAAATGTGAATGGTAAAAAAAAATAATAAAAAGTGTAAATGTATAATACATATAACACATAGAACAAACACTTAATACAATCTATACTATCAACATAATTTTTATTTTAGTTCAGAGCTAATATTATTGAATCGTATTGAATTTTATAGATTCGTGAAATATAGGTTTTCTTTTCAAAAGAAAATCCAATATTTTGTGGTTGAAAATTTAAATTTTAATGTTGCGCCTGAATAAGTAAAGCACTTGACTTGAATAGAATAAAATGAAAAAAAATGGAATTAAATAAACATATAGTAGTAAAATGTTATTACTAGTACATAATAGGTCATTCACGTTTAATTTGTTGTATATTGAGATATTAAGGTGCATTTATTAATTAAAAAAAATTATTTATTTTTAAAAAGTAGAAAACAAAGAATATGTTCAATTATACATTTTCAATTTAGAAACTAAAGAATGGAAAGTGAAAAATTGAATATTAAAATAAATACAACCTTATATTTCAAAATAGAAAGTGGTGTATGTTCAAATATTTACATAACTTATGAAAATTATAAATACATTTCATTACTTTGTATTCTAATAATCAACATTTTTAGGTACAACAATGTACGCTATTAATATTTTTTTTAACCGTGGTTCTTCTATTCGTGTTCATTTTGACATTTTAATAACAATTTAGCTTAGTTTGCATATTGATTGTAGCCAAATTTGAGTTTGGATATAAAAACTCGATTTTTTTTTTTTTTTTTTGTGTTTACTCAAAAAAAAAAAAGAAAAAGTTACGTAGTGAGCTGAGTCTTTTCCTTTTAGACAATGTACAATGTATTACTTAATAATCATATGGATAAAATTAATGGTTTAAAAAATTATTATTATTATTATTTAACACAATTTATAATAGGAAAAATGGTCAAATAGACCCCTAAACTATACACCAAAAGTCAATTAGGTCCCTAAAATATTAAAAGGGCCAATTAAACCCTCAAACTTGTCATTTTTGGTCAAATAGATCAAATTTACTAGTAACCATCAGGTTACCGGTTAAAATTGACGGAATCGTCACCGAAAACCAAAAGCTCGCCTCACCGGAGAAGGCGACCAGAAAACTGGTTGCCTTCCCATCAGAGATGGCGACTGGCGACGACTCGGTTGTCACCGGTCGCTGGATGTCGAAAGTGGTCACCGGTCGCCGGACTGTTACAAATAACCTGTAAGGCTATAATAACAAGTCATTTACCTGTTTTGGGGCTTCATTGACCAAAAATAACAAGTTTGAGAGTTTAATTGGCCCTTTTAAAGGTTTAGAGACCTAATTGACTTTTGGTGTATAGTTTAGGGGTCTATTTGACCATTTTAATCTAATGATTAATTACATTTGTTTAATGATTAATTGATGATAAGAGGGCAAAGGGAAAAGTGAAGTATTTGTACATTGAACCTTGCATCTAAATGTTGCTAAGTTATACATTTAATAATT
Organism: Ipomoea triloba; assembly: GCF_003576645.1. Lineage (NCBI taxonomy): Eukaryota > Viridiplantae > Streptophyta > Magnoliopsida > Solanales > Convolvulaceae > Ipomoea > Ipomoea triloba. The sequence goes on along the minus strand of NC_044923.1, from coordinate 7,389,940 downwards.
AAAGTTAACTTGATCTTGAAAAATGTACTTTGATTCCACTTTTTCATAAAATTATTATATAATCTTGTTCTATACTAAATTGAGTTTTGTCATGATTAAGCGATTATCATGTTTCGATGGTAAATCTCTCTCACAACACATGCCAACCACCTTAATTGAATCCGCGACTTGCTCTGATAGCAATTGTCAAGGTCAAACGCTTATTGCTACGTCAAAAGTTATATCTAATAGCGAATGAATAACTTTATTTCATGTCATTATACTTACGTAGAAATCAAAGTCATATTTTAATCGTAGAATATTATATATTGATTACTTCTATTGTCTATACCTTCTTTATTATTTCATTATCTTTTACTCATTTGACATTTATTTAATTCCATAATGTGTAATATTATATTGACAATATAACTTAAATAAGAATTAAATTTATGAACTCTATTGGAGGTCACAAAATTTCAGCTTTTTAGGAAGCCAAACACCTCATTTGCACTAGTAGGAAAAGTGGTTCACATCCTATGAACAATACATTTGATGTAGAGAAGAAGTGGGGCAATGTTTGCATTGGTTGATTGGTTTGTTTGATTGATTTGTTGACCCTACTTCCGATACCGGATCGTGTTCACAAAAGTTGTTTATGCTTTAGTGAATGACACATACACTAGCCACTACCATTTTTCAATTTTCAACTTATATTGTAATTCCTATGAATGTTTACACTCACGATACAATCTTTTTTTTTTCTTAATATTATATTCTTTTTTTCAACCTTAAATAATTTTGATATTTATTTATTTAACTATCGACTAAATACCCCTTATTGTACTTTTTAAAAAAAAAATTATAATTACCATTAAGTATATTATAATAGTGATATTAAATTTGATGTAGTGAAATATATATATATATATATATATATATATATATATATATATATATATATAAGAAAATATGGGTTGTAGTTGTTTGTGTATTCAAAGTGCTTCATTTTAAAACTTTAGGTGCGGGGTTTGTATTCTTAAGGTGCTTTGTTAGTGTGCTTAAGGTGCATTTTTTTGTGTTAACCGCACAACCCCATGCGAAGCTATATCAGCACATGAACTCATCCATATATATATATATATATAACCATGGAAGAAGGGTAGATCAAAATAATTTTTATAGTAAATATGACATAAAGTCAAATTCTTTTATAAATATCATGTTATTTTATAATTTACTTAATTGAAGGATATATTGGAGACGGGTCCGGAGCGATCCAAGGAAGCGGGCCAAGTCGACCCAACCCCGAGGCGCTAGCTGGACGGTAGACTAGCGCCTAGCGCCTAGGCGGCGACCCTAAAAACAAAAAAAAATAGTGCATGAGTGTGGTGTATGTCATATATATATACATATATATATATATATATATATATATATATATATATATTACTTCTCTTAGCTTATTTATATAAATAAATAAATTTAAATATATATAAATATAATTAAAAAAAATTAATAAGACCGACTTGACAGAGTTAACTCTACTAACTCGCTCTGTCGAGTTGGGCGAGTTAACTTGGCCGAATTCGGTTTAGTCGGCTGAGTTAGGCGCTAGACGGCCGCCTAGAGAGCAATTCGCTTGGACTTAAGGGCGCTTAGCGCCTAGGTGGTGCCTAGGTTGCCTAGGCGTCCGATTTTTGCAATTGTGATATATAGTGCAAACTCACATCCATATTCTAATATGAGACAAAGACTCCTTACCAACCTTCTAAACTTTATTTTTCCTCATTCAAATGGGTACACTTTAATAATAAATTTTTCATTTGCACATTAGTTATTTACTGCGTATAATATATCAAATTAAATATTTCAAGAGAATTTTAATTTACTTTGACCCGGTCTAAAATTACAAGTGAATTCACAAAAAATATTATACCACAAATATGATCACTTAAGTATAATTTTGATCTAATATTGTCCACATTTAATACATTATAATACAGACACTTACATTGCATAATCATTTCTTACATTGAAAACCATTTTTGAGCATCACGCGCATAGTTCCTGGTATAAAATAATAAATATTTATTCTAATTAATATTTTATTTTATTTTATTTTTAAATTTTTAGTTGAAGTGAGATGCGTAGTTCCATGTAACATCAGACAAAATGTTCCACATGCCACCTTTCAATTTGAAACATCTAAACCATAAAATAGAGTAAAATAAACACACAATTTTACGAAGGCTTCAAAACTCAAGACAAAGATGATGAATATATGCATTTATAAATTCTAACATGTCAGAGATGTAACCTTGTTGATGTTCATGCACCAGCATTATATCTGCCCTTACCTCTTTTCTTTTTCTTTTTTTTTTTGTTTTTTTTTTTTGAAAATAAAAGGCTAATTAATTAAATCATAAACTGAAATGTTTACAATACAGATGGATGGAATGGTAAAACATTCCTTCTAGTCAGCTACATATAAACAAATTCCCTAGTAATGCTACAGAAAACTTGAATCGCAGACTATTTTACAAATTTGAAGCTAAAGTCATTGAAAGAACTTAACGCTTCTTTAATATCACTAATGATTTGATCAAATGTAGCTGACTCAAGGATGCTTCATTTTCTTTTACTATTTTTTTAAGGAAATAGATATGAAAAAAAAATACTACATCAAATAATATACATTTCCTTTGAGGTTAAACTTATCATTTTAAAATTTATTTTCTATTAAATAATTAATTAATATCACTATGAATAATCACATTTTAATGGGTGCTTTCTCCGACAACGGAATTTAATATTATTTATTTTGGCAAATAAAAGTATCATTTAATAGAATTTACATAACCAGTCTTCCATTTTGAGTGATTTTTATGTAATTAGATATATAAAATTTAGCCTAATAAATGTTCATTTAAGTAATGCTATGTTCGCAAAATACTTTTATATTATTGGGGTATGTCTATCCCCCCTCCCCTTCAAGATGAGAGTACAATAGGACAAAGGAAACATTATATAAGTAGGTAAATCCATTTAGATAGAGGTTCTCCACACAAAAAAATAATAAATAAATAAATAAATAAAAATTCAAACTTATTTTGAAAATGAATCATTAAAAAAGAAGATAGATCAAAATAAGAATTTGACAAAATTGACCCAATCACATCATAGAGAAAAATAAAATGGAAACAATAGAGTGATTCTTCCTAGGTACAAGACAATATAAAGCAAATAAGGAGTGCACAATTGATGCTAATGGAAGAATAAAACCCTAGCTAGCAAATGATGACTTTTGGAGTCAAGAAAAAACAAGGAAGGTGCATTTGGACCAACATGTTGCTCTTGTTGATTCACTATTCCCCTTATACCAACTATCAACAAACAATTACAATGTGTTTGGTTAGAAGAAGCTAAGGGAATTAACGGGGAAATAAATTATAATTCTGTGGAAAAATAATAAAGTGAAATTTAAATTACATTGTTTATTGAGAAAGAATAAAATGATTGGAATTTAAAAGGAAGAAATGAATAAAGACTAAAATAATGTCTTTGCATAATAATGATATAATGATCATAAGTATGATAAAATTGTAATTTATCATTGAAATTACAACTGTGAAATTGCAATTCCTAGGGGACTTAAAAATTGCAATCAATGATTGGATCCTCCGACCAAACAAACCATGGAATTTGATATGAATGGAATTACAATTCCATCCTACCAAAGACCCCATTATTATATACGGTAGATTTCAAAACTTATTTATAATAGTAATTGGCTGAAAAATAACACCAATTATATTATATTGTTTAGAAGTGATAATAGCCGGCCATTAATAAATCAAGTCATCACAACTATAGATACGATACGAGAGGGAAAAAGACAACACACAAGCATCCCAAAATAAAACAAACTGCTCTTCTCCATAGAAGAATACTTCTATATTGTACAAAGAAAATCAATGAATAAACAGATATATTGTTTTTTTTTTAAGAAAACAAACATATTGTTAAAAATATCTTGATGAATTTTATTAATTACCACCCACGTTATTATATATTTTTAATATATCGTTTTAAAAATTATATGATAAATATGCATTACTGATTTAATGAACCTATAGTAATGACTTAATGAACTTACAATAGTAATTTAATAAACTCGCGGTAATGAATATGTAATAGTGTGACATAATGAACCTAGTTACATTAATGGCTCAATGAACTTACAAAAATAACTTAATGAATTTGTAAATTTATTTTTAAAATTTTTAGAAATCAATATAAGAGTCATTTAATAATTTTTAATTTGAAAAGATTAAAAAAGGCACCGCCAAACCGACGTTAACGTTTGAGAGGACATCCTGAGACAAAGACGCAGAGGATGTCAGGTTCCACTCTTACAAAGCTGCCAACTGCCGCTCCCATTGGTGACCGTTCACGTACGAGCCGTTAAGGTCGGCAATTAGTCAGACATTTCTACTTGAATGCTATCCTTACAAACACTTTATTTATTATCTTCATCATCAACATAATATCGTCATTAGAACAACCTTAATTATTTAATTTTTGGATTGATTTTTGTCATATACATTAAAAAAAAAAAGAAGAAGTAGATGAAAGAGAAAAGGGGAGGAAAAAAAAAGAGATTGACAACAAAAAGTATAAATAAATAAATTGTTATTTACGTGCCTAATTGGAATGTACACTGCAGACGTCAGTTAGGAGCAACAGGTGCACCCAACACGCGTTTGCAGACTGTTTTTTTCTAATTTCTTCCCAATTAATGGGGCTCACAGAAAAACTTAACTTGCAAGAATAAAAACTCCAAAAACAAAAAAAAAAATCCCTTCCCATTAGTTAAAAAATCCTTCCCAATTTTTTGTTCTGAAAAAAAATAATCCAAAACATCTATTAATAGGGTTGCTCTTTGTTAAAATGCAACACATATAAATATAATTGAATTCCAAATTTAATTTTCTTACTATTATTCATTTTCAATTTTAATATTTAAATTTTAAAGTTTTCAAATGTAGTCACTAGACATTGAATCATTTCCATATGTAAACCACTGTTAACATTTTTTCTTTAAATCATTAATATTAAGGATATAATTGAAAAGTCATGATCATTGCACAAATTGTTTCTCGCACACGAAAGATAAAGTCTTAATTTCTTTATTCTAGTAGCTCTAATTTCATCATCAATATTAACCATTCACATAGAAAAAAATCTTATAGGGGATCACAATTAGAAAGAATTCAATACTCTATTACTAAGTTTGGTAGTTTTAAAAAATCAATGATTAAAATTAAAAATAAGTAATAGTTAAAAGACTAAATCCGAAATTAACTCTTTAAATATATAACAGAACTATAGAGACTAAAGATCAAAAAAAGTATCTGAAAGCAAAAAAGAGCTATAGTTTTTTTTTAAAGTCAAATTTGTGATTAAATAAATGTATTATGAGAAAACTAATAAAGTATAGAGAGATATAGATAATAAAAATAATTAATATAACATGAATAAAGAAAAATGTAAAATTAAAAAGGAAAAAATGTTAAATAAATTGCTTTTGTACAATTGGGTCACTGAACTTAAAAAATTATGTAATTGAACCATCAAACAAGCAAAATTTGTGCAATTTGACCATTTTTTAAAAATTTTCCGGTAAAATTTGATTATATTACTTACATGTATGTATTAAGAGTTGCATTTTTCTCTACCATACTAGTTGGGAGTCAATATTGAAATGTTTTTAACTCAAATTGAAGTGAAAAAAAAATTAGAAAAATGTTCTAATTGCACATATTTTACTTGTTTGATGGTTGAATTGCATACTTTTTAAGTTCAATGACCCAATTACACAAAAACGATAAGTTCAGTGACCTATTTGACACTTTTTCCAATTAAAAAAGTATAAGTGTAAAATAATATAAACACAATGTTCATGTTAGTACATTTAATGACATCAACAAATTAAGGTGTGTTTGGAAACCCGAAATTATAAAAATTGATTCTTGGAAATCATATATTTTCCGGGTTTCCAGTGTTTGGCAAGAGGAAAAATACTAAAGTTAATGGAAATTGATTTCTGGCCGAAGGAAAATAAAGTCAATTTTTTTGAAAAATGACTTCCCTTTTTTTTGAGGGGAAGTCATTTCCCAGGCACGCTTATCTTCTTGCTGCGACTTCTTCACGGGGAGCCAAAGAAAAAAGTCAAAAACTCTTGGGCGGCGACACCGCAGAGGTTGGAAATTTGGCCATAGCTGAGGATTTCGGTCACGGTGACGTCGTACCAAACAAGGTTCTCGAACTCAGCGGTGCAGGAGCGGGAAAGGTAGAGCTCCGAAGACGTTATCGAGGTAAAAGTCGATAGTGCGCTCCGAAAACAGCCTTATGGGGAGGGCGTGGGCGGAGAGAAACTGGTAGATTGATGGGGGCACCGTCAATGTTTTGTTGAGGCGCGACGAAGGAAAAGATTTTGCTTTTTTGAAGAAGATAGTGGCAAGCGTACAAATTCTGTGAATTATTATGGAGGAATTGAAATAATGTAAAAGCTACAATCATATTGCCTTCTGCCTGATTTGGGAAATGAGAATCAATTCAGGTTAGGTTTTTAACGTTAAGTTTCTTCCATTTTGCTTTGGGCGTGGAGAAGATGTTAAACAGTGTTATGGAAAAATAAAATTGTTTTGGCTTATTTTTGTTTAATTATACAATTCTGTTCATTTTCCAAAAAATGAACCAGATACACCAAGACAGTTTTTTGGAACGTAACCAAACATTGGAACAATTTTCAAAAGTCATGTTCTAGATTTTCAAACACACCCTTAAAGGAAAATAAAAAAATAAAAAAACAAAAAAAAACATTTACGATAATGGATTGTAGTTTAGGAGAGTTTTGAAAATTTTACAATAATTTGGTAAAAGGCATGACATTAGGAGAGGTGTAAAAAATATGAAGTTTCAATGTTAAGATGATAAAAATGTGTCATCAATTGCTCCACGCATGAACTATATATGAATGTGCCTATCAAAATTATTCGATAAAATTAACGATTAAACAAGCTCATATACATTAAAATTAAAAAAAAAAAAAAAGAAGACATGTAGGCACTATGTAGAGCTAGTCTACTAGAGTTATCTACCATTTCCAAGTGTTGTGATATTTCACCTCTATGCACCACTCTGTCCCCCTGGTTGATTCTCCAGGATTCGCTATAGCCCCTTCTTCTCTCAAGTAGGCACTCGCACTCTTAACTACTTTAAGGCATACCTGGAACAGGACGGTCTCCCAATTGACTTGCCTTCTTCCCTAACTTCCGTACAGCATTTATGTGATGGTGGAAAAAAAAAAACCACAAGTTGAGCAGTTAATAAAATCACAAAGATGAGCTATAAATAAAATTTTCAAAAAAACAGAATTATTTAATGAAAATTTGAAACAATCTAAAGAAAATTTAAATGACGATTTTGTTTATTGAGAAGGATATACTAGAGAATGTTAATCTTGATGCAATTATCGACGTAGAATTTTTGTTGTAATTACTTTTGTATTTAAAAAATGTTAAAAATTTTCTAATAGTATTTCATGTTATTTGATATTATTATTTTTTAATATTATTACATTTAAATTTTAATTTTTTTATAAGGGGCACATTTTTTTTAATTTCGCCAGGACCTCTAAAATGTTTGGACCGGCCCTGCAACTTGTCACACCTTGTTGATGAATTCTCTCCCTCCACACTTTGATCTCACTTTGTGTTACCATTGAAGGGGGGAGGGGGAAGTAAATCTTCACATCTATCACCAAGTGGATTAGTGTCACTGCCGCTTGCTATATGCCCTGGACGCTGGCATGAAGGTAGACAGATGAAGTTGGCACCATAGTCCATACTTCCTTCTGTTGTGATTGTTGTTTAGTTAGAGCATCCTTATCAGTGAGGTGTTTTCGCGGTAATTGATGAGTTTTTGTATGTGTGATTAGGAAAGAGAATGTGGGAGAAAGAAAAGAAAAAAGAAAACAAAATGAAATCTGACATTAAAAATAAAAATAAAATAAAAATAAAAAAGGTGTATAACAGTCAGAGTGGCCGCCAGCTGGCGGCCACTCTGACTCGCCCCAGCGGGCACGTGGGAAGCACGCGCCCGCTGGGGCGGCAGTGCGCGCCAAGCGCAGGCGCGCACTGATGCTTCGCTTTTTGTTTTTT